>NC_041395.2:78854634-79154634 GCF_900747795.2 Erpetoichthys calabaricus
ATATCTTCATGACATCCCAGGAAATCAATTTCAGTGGGTATAAGGCTTTTTTAACAGCTGATTTTCCAAATCATTTCATATAAGTTTAAAAATAGGACATAAATAATTAAATATACCTAACACTTTTATGCTCTGGGTTGATTTCTAAATTTCCTAATTTATCTTGATGAGGAATGTCAGCTACAGGGCAATGGGCATTCAGTGTTACACTGATTGCTCAAATAAGCCTTTGTAATGCAAAATCAATTTCAGTTATTTAACTTGCAAATTTGAATTCATGGGGTTAAAATATGCATGCTTCCAGACCTTCAATTGGTAGTTTAAGATTAACTTGTTATAGTCTATCGATAATGGATTAAAGGCTGCTGTTTTTTTGGATGTTTCTACCAAATGATGTAAAAATCAGCTTCTAGTTCTGTTAGTTGCTAATCATTGAAAAATTAGGTTCCATTCCTCGCAACTGTCAAGACTGACAGCAAAAAATAAGAATACACAGTCAAATGTTTTAAGAGTAGACATCAGTCATTTGGCACATACTGTGTATCAGTTCACCATTCATTCATAATTGTATACTTAAGTGTATTGCAACTAGAAAGAGCCTCTCACAGCTTACAGCTGGCTTAAAAAGGAGAGGTATTTTTCTTCTTGAATAAGGAAGAAACTGACAAACAGGAATAATGATAAGAAAAAGAAGAAAATAATTCAAAGGGTGTAAAAACACAAAATTGTGATTTTTCCAAAAACTTCCAAAAGTAACTAATCAAATGCAACTACTTTACTATAACAAGAACGTGAATTTAATAGGTCAATATGCTGAAGAAGAAGCACACACCACATGCTATAAATACCTTTCACTAAAAAAATTGAGCATAATGTAAAAGGAGACTACATGGTAGCATGATGATTAGAATTACTCACAGCTTCTGAGTGCCAAGTTCATATTCCAGCCCAAAAATTATGTAGTTTGTATTTCTATATTTGCCTTCATTAATTATTGCCAAAATGCCCCTCCCACAACCTGAAGATGTGCAGGTTAGGTGGATTGGTTACTTTAACTTTGAAACTGATATGCAATATGGTGGCCTTGTGTATGGCTGTTTCATTGTATGATTTAAGTTGATGGGATAGGTTACAGCACTGCATGATTTTGGAATGGAGTAAGAAGGTTCATTACATGGAGGAATGAATGGACAAACATGGGAGTAAAGATTATAACGCAACAGTTACTGATAATCTTTGAATTTCCAGGAAAACTTTACCTACTAAGCATAGTAAGGAAACTTTACTAAAAGAATATGAATAATGTTTGACACTGACTAATAACAAATTGTCCAAAGACCAACAGTGTCAGCAGCTGATGAGACTGTTGGATTTCTCAATCTGAATCCATAAGCCTTTTACAGATTCTGAGTAGGAGTCTGCACAACATGGACAGAAGTGCTTTGGCATAAATAGAAAGCACATGATCTAAGTGTCTTTGACTTTTAAGCACCCTAAAACTTCATAATGATTTTACCTAATACCTAATAACAGACAACCCTACAAGACTGACAGAAATTTGGATACTGTAAATATGAATGATGTTTGGCCAAAGAGTGGAAAACTTTAGATTCACCCAGACACAAAAGTAAAATCCTGAAAATAGACAAGCTAGGAAACCAGATTTAATATTTTGCAAATAAAACATTGTCACACAAGTGCGAGTGGGAGGCAGCTGAAAGGCTTATATAATCGTAACAACTTATCTGACCAGGGGTCGGAGGGGTGCACTGACTCTCTTTCTCAGTTCCCTACAGACCACTCCCGGGAAATCCCGCTAGATGCCAAAGGGCAGAAGAAGACATTTCCAGTCCTCGGCCCGAGGGCGACATAATTTCCGGTCCCCGTCCTGAGGGCAACATCACTTCCAGTCCCCGCCCCGAGGGAGACATCACTTCTGGTCAACTCTCCATAAAAGCTGCTCCCCTTCCTCTGGTCATCAGTTCTGTCTTGAACTCAGTAGTGTAAACTACCCTGTGCCTTTCTGACAAACTACCCTTTTGCAAATTTGGAAGGTGTACACATTAATTATTTTACTAAGTTTTCTTGGATAAACAAGATACATTTTTTTACCTTAGGTTATAAAGCCGTTTCAAGATACCAATCAAAGGTACTGCTGAGAAACCCAAGTTGTTCAGAAGGTCTTCTCAGGCATTGATCTACAAATACTGCATGACATAGTAAAACCTTTGAATAGAAAATGAAACTTCACAGACAAAAAGGCAAAATTAAGTATAAAGCCCGACATGTGAGTCATGCATGTCAGGTCTGTAACAAAAGCCAAGCTGACATCACTGATAAAAGTAAGATAAATCTAAAGATCCTGAAAGAACAGCTTGTATATTGTGATTTGATCTTCATCTAAAACATAGTAATACAGGAGATAAAAAGTCTGATTAAGCAGATATGTTCTGTTGTGCTGTTGTATGTGGCAAGACTTTATGCTTTTATATTCCGGTGGTGCTTCATGCCCAATATCCTTCTCTGTACTGTGCAAGTGTGGGCTAGATATTTTTTTACATTTATAAAAACGTTAGAACCCAATTTCACATGGCAAATGCATACATACCATGTTTGTGAAGAAATAATTTTGACTTGAAAAATACAGAACTTATCCTTTAAGGGGCTACAGCTAAACAAGGAATGATCAAACTTTGCACTCGGCAATGCTGGTAATCAATCAGACACAGACTGGCTTTAAGCTTTACTTGAAAATTATATTTATTTCCATAATAACCAACAGCACTGAATTTAAGCAATACAAAGAATTAGTCAGTCTTAATTCAGTCCCACTTGACAGTTCCAAAATGGCACAGTTTCTAAGTTACAGATTAGATACGAGTATCTTTAATCGAAAAAACCAAAAGAAAGATTTCTTACCAGAGAGAGAGCCCTTTTTTCAAGTGTCCAGCTGATATAAAGTGCCCATCTTTACAAATGAGCAGAGCTCTTTACAAAAGTCACTAAAGAAGTTTAACAGAAAGGATAATTTTTGGAACAAAAAACCACTAAACTAAGCTGAACTGAGAGAACTCTTTTTATTGAGCAGACAATTTTATCAATTAAGCTCAAGGTCATTTCTCATTGGAACCAAAAGCTGCACTTTCTAACCAACCAAAATACTCTGAATTCTTCTTTGCCTTTGTGGACACTTTTTGTGACTGAAGACAGAGAAGAAAATTAAAATTAGTAAAAACCTTTTATTGATACATACCAGGCAAGGGTAAAATGACAGAGAAATACAGTCCTAGGACACCGCACTTCATCTGCCTCGAGCACAGATGTCCTTGCTCTTTTATAGCTTTTCTAGTCTCCTGATCGTAGACCACGTAAGTAATAAAAATAGCGTCCTGACTCATTTTGTATTATTCCAATTGGTAAAGTCTTTACCCTAAAGGTACATTTTCTTGTCACACACATCATTGAAAGAAAACTTACAGAAAGTATATATGCTTTTTGTCACGTACGCAAAACACAAACAAGTTTGATCATTCTGTCCTATTTTCTGTACTTACACACATACATTTTGTTCAATTACATCATTTTATGTTTTTACACCTTTCAGCTTCTGTTCCATTTGACAACATGTTAGGGCTTTGGCCTGTTACTTGAAACCTGTCAGTTGATACAAGATAATACACACAAAAGTTATATTTCCAAACCTTTATTGAGCATATTATTTAAGTATTTAGATTCAAGGTTGGAAACTTACTAGGTGGAATCTCATTTAGCAACACTGACCTTTTCGTAGTTAGTGCTTGCTGTATTTGCTAATCAGACCTGTGCATTGTTTAGGGAGCACAATGGTCCAGGACTTTTTAAATTCATTTCTGTTTCTGGGATGTCTTGTATGAATGTTTTTTTTTTTTCAATTATATCACAATTTATTAGTTGGACCAAGCCAATGGTAGTGGTGACCAGATGGTGTGAAGGATTGACAGCCTTTGTACACTAATGATCTTGTTTTGATGTCAACAAGTGAAGTTTAATTGAAGGAGTAGATGGTGAAAGAGAAAGGCGTCAAGATAAATGCATAAGAAACCAAGGTGATTGTTGTATTTAAAAGTGAAACAACATGTGAAAGAAATTCATACATGTCTTTGCTGCATATGAGGTAAACAACTGGACTGAAACACAACCTAGTACACGGTTTGTCAGAAATGGATGCATAAAAAATTTGAGTGTGACATTTGTTTGTGGAAACTGTGAGAAAATGGTGCAGAATGCCAGTTTAGTAAGTGAATATGAAGATATCAGCCATTTATTTTGTTTTGGAGAATGTAAGGAAGTTCTGCTACTGATGTGTGATGATGAGTAAAGACGAAGGTGTGAATGTAATAGCCAGGCTGAGAGGTGCAGGAAAGAAATTCTGGGAGCTACCTCCATTCTGACTTCTAAAGGAACCTCCCTGGCACTGAAGGCTGAATTTAATTTTTAGAAGGCATTATGAGGAGTAGTATGGTCTATGGAAGTGAGATGAGGCAGATGAAAGCAGATCAACTCAAAAGACTAGAGCAGAGAACGATCAGATGAATGTGTATAATATAAAGTCCAGTTTAGATGTTCTGAATTATTAGTGGATGATGCTGGATATGGATATGCCCTGGATGTATTGATGGCAAATGCATATTAGCTTTGACATATAATTTTGCCATCTACCAGTATACATTTTTGATTGGTAGAAAGTGAAGTCCATCCTTGACTTGCTCACTCACAGAGTATCCCATTATGAAACTGAAAGACTGCTGATACACTAAAAATAGCAGGCTACTTTCAACTGCTTCCAATAAGTGTGGCTTTTTGGAAAACAAAGACTCACAGGCTACTTAGACATTACTTGGCATAGAGTATTGTTACTTTAACATTTACAGTGAAGAAATGCACCTAAAAATGATTACTTGTGATTTATAAACACAACCTTGTCAACCATTTTTATTTACTAGGGTTGAATTGAGAACCACTTCAAATGAGGCAAGCACTTAATTATGATGGCTGGGGCTTTCTCCTGAAGACCAATTGTAGTGTTCTACATCAGAGCTATGGATATATATACCGTATATATGTTTAAGGATATCTGAGCCCAAGAAACTCAAAAGAGGGTTGACTTAAGTGTACAACCTAACTTGTTTGGTGTCTATTACATTTAGAAGTGTTATTCATGCCCAGATACCCATTTCTGCATTTTCTGTTGCCCTTGACTTTTTTCAGGGGTGTTTGCATTACAGTGCAGAACCGTATACAGTATAGTCCTTATGTTAACAATCAATATTATTAGTTTCTTTATTAAACTGGACATTTTGATTAATGACCAGTTTTGCAAACTGTCTAAAAAATCACACAAAACAAAAAATGGTGAAAGTTGTTATATTATACTTTATATATAGTAGTTTGCTTGTTACATAGTACTTTCACTCACAAGAACACAAAAGCTCACAAATCACAGCTCATTTCCCACAATACAAATTCTTAGGTGCTTTGTCACTTCTTTCAGCAATGCATGGGCTACATTTGCAGTTCACCCACTCCAACAGTACTGATATTTATCCCATTTGTGAACAATGAGCCCGAGCATCCCGCAGACCTTCATGTAAGAATCTAGAAAATTCCAAACGCTAATTAACACAGGACACAAGATTTTTTAAAAATGGTATTTTGTCTGATGCCCATAGTCAATGGAAAAGGTGCTAACTATTGTCACTCGTGTGCGATTGGAAGACGGCTGAAAGGCCTTAAGGATAGTACTGCACCAACTCTCTTTCTCAACCTTCTGCACACCATCCACGAGAAATCTCGCTAGGTCCCAGCACCATGGATGACACCACTTCCGGTCCCAAAGACACCACTTGTGGTCCTGGTGGCCAGTGAGGAGTCACTTCCGGTTCAGAAGATGACACGTCCGGTTCCAGCCCTGATGACATCACTTCCTGTCTCAGGCTTTAAAGCTGCCATCTTTTCATTTTACAATTAGTTCTGTTTTGGACTCAAACCTGTGAACATCACAACCAAACTTCAACCCACTTGCAGCCAAGGCACAATATACGGGTGGCTGCCCCAAACCTTTTTTGATGTCTGTGGTCTGCTTCAGTGACACTATTTTTGCTTGAAAACGCAATTCAAAATGTGAAGTTTTTCAGGATGTAAGGCAATTTTTATATTTATGAAATTTTTGCACTTATGAACCATGTCGTCCGCTTTTCCAACTATTTTACCTTTTCTAACTGTTGGATGTAGCAACAGACGTATAAGGTTATAATAAATGTCCTTTTATGAAAGAATACTGAACTCCTAGCTGTTGATTTTGTAATAACTGTCACTGATATATGATGAATATCTTTTTACCAGCTAACCTTTGTTTAAAATTAAAAATACTGTTGCAAACTTTTAATTTGTGAATAGAAATAGTGAGGTCTCCTAAATACTCAGTGATTTAGGGTTATTCCCAACTCTAAGCAAAAACTGTCTTTGCTCTTATTCTTAATATTAACAGAAAGGCCAAATTGATTACGCTGTCAGTTTTCAGTTATATATAGCCACATTTTCTTCCAAGGCACTTCATACATATTTCTTCTCGCTGCTGTAGGATTATCTACATATCCATTAGATGTATTATAAATGTTCATACACATATTTAATCCTGGCTGCCGCAAGTGGAACGACATGCATTTTGAGGGTGAAATACATTCAAACTCAAAGACAGCTTTGCTGGCATGTCAATAAATCATATTTCCTAGGAATAAACAATACAAAAATGATAATGTTTATAAATAAATACAATTAAAAATGCATAACTGACAGACCAGCCACGCAAGCCCCGAGGGTGTGAATACATTTCCTTTTTTTGATTGTGAAGTGTACCCACCCACACTTCTTAGTATTATATATTCCTTGAATATTCCGTCTGCTAATTGTTTTGAACTCATTTTAAATGATAATTACTTTTAAATAAAACCTCCCACATTCCAAAATATATATGTTGGCCTAGTTTAAGTTAGCATGTTCAGGAGTATGCCCTGTGATGTAATGGCATGTTATTTAGATTTACTGTATTTTAATTTGCACTCAGTGCAACAAAGATAAGCTTTGGCCTACTGACGCCCTTTAGTGGACTAAGTGGGTAAGAAAATGGACAAATACAAAGAGAGTGTGCAAAATGTCAACAATAACCATTGCTACAGTTCACCTTATACTTGTTATTTTATTAGTTGTCATTTATTTTGATCCTTAACACATCGACTGCGCACTATTTATTTCCAGGACACTGCAGTATAGGTCTATACATATACTGTATGATAAATATCCATCCATCCATTTTCCAACCCGCTGAATCCGAACACAGGGTCACGGGGGTCTGCTGGAGCTAATCCCAGCCAACACAGGGCACAAGGCAGGAACCAATCCTGGGCAGGGTGCCAACCCACCGCAGGACACACACAAACACACCCACACACCAAGCACACACTAGGGCCAAATTAGAATCGCCAATCCACCTAACCTGAATGTCTTTGGACTATGGGAGGAAACCCACGCAGACACGGGGAGAACATGCAAACTCCACGCAGGGAGGACCCGGGAAGCGAACCCAGGTCCCCAGGTCTCCCAACTGCGAGGCAGCAGCGCTACCCACTGCGCCACCGTGCCACCCATGATAAATATTAAATATCAAAACTTTTAAAAAAATGAAATGTATTAGAAAACAACAGTTTTATTATTAACAGTAACTCTGGCAAAAATGTAAGGAAACTGTTAATTTATTTTTACCAGCAACATGACTAAAAGTCTCCATTTGAATGAAAGTCTGAGAAGCACGGCACCTCAAAAAGTTCAGACTTATATACTGTATGTGCCCCAAATACTGTATAGCACGTTTCTTTTCACTGTCTATGCTTCTTGCACACAACACATTTGGTAGTTGGTGACTGAGTTCAGTGGGTGGCAAAATGTCCATGTACAGCTCTCCTGACAGAACAAGTCAGACGCCTTGTAACTAATGCCTTTGGGGCGACAATCTGCATCACTGCCAGAGACTACAGGTTCCACATCAACCAATTGATTATCACTTGATTAGTGTCATTATCATGAAAATATTAATCTTTTTTTCAAAACATAAGCAGCTTTATACCTTTTCACAATGACATAACTATTTATATCACTATTTTCCGCAAACAAAACCCAAAACAATTCTATGGCTATCCATTAGATAGCAGCACTATAGTAGAAAACTGAGATGCAACAGCAATGCTGGATACTTCTATAGTGAATGTATACTGAGATATGACTTCTCTCGTATGTCGCATTTTGACAGGTTCAACGAGATATGACTTAACTCGTACTGCCTGTTCAAAGTGTTAATCTTTTTTTTTTTTGTGGATGTATAGCTGCAATAAATCTATCAAAATGAAAGCACCATAACAGGACCATCCCCAGAGAAAAATAAAAACTGACAGCAACAGAGCATCTCTGCACACCACTGAAAAAGAGAAAGCTAGAGGGCCATATAGTCTGCCTGCAAAAATGGCACAAAAAAAAAAAATAAAACATTTGGTGCCAATGCTGCATATGCTACCTAACCCGAAATGCTTATAGCATGTTGCCCCATTAAATGTGGGGCTGAAAATGATTGACAGGAAACCAGTAAAACATCTCTAGACTATTAGCTTTGCCATTGTAGGTGTAGTCTGTGTTCCCCTTCTAAGACAAACGTCTTGGTAATGATCTGAGGGACTTCACTAATGTGGTCTACAAAAAGGTTGTCGGTCAGAAACTTAAGGACCTCCTACAGGATGCTGTAGCAGATTTAACTAAACAAATGTACACATGACCCTAGGAGTGATCCTCACATGAGCTCAAGCCAGTGGTTCTTTGTGAAATAACTCACAACAAGAGATCAAGGTTGTGATAAACAGAAAGAGAGACAAGATCAGAGAAGAAGTGCTATGATATGGTATTTGATGTGTTGCACAATAAGTTGATAAACCATCGCCCCCAACAGAGAGGTCCAGAGGGCAGCACCGTTTTTTTTTCTTTTTTTTTTTTAGGTTTAAGTGAAATTACTTTATTCTTATAAAGTACCCTTTCACTAAAAAGCTGAGCTTACTTTACACTAAAATAAACACAGTATAATTAGAAAATAAAACACAATAACATGCATGAACATTAAAAAAAACATAATGATGAATCAGCAA
Organism: Erpetoichthys calabaricus; assembly: GCF_900747795.2. NCBI lineage: Eukaryota > Metazoa > Chordata > Cladistia > Polypteriformes > Polypteridae > Erpetoichthys > Erpetoichthys calabaricus. The sequence continues at coordinate 78,863,856 of NC_041395.2, forward strand.
CAGAATAACGCACCATGTAGTCAATGTATCGAAAGAAATACTACTGCACATCAGCAAAAAGAATGTCAATTATAAATGCAAGAAGGGATACACTTTCCTAAAGGAGCAACCTCTGAATAGAATATAGAGGTTTATGTTGACACAACATTTTCATCATCTAGGCAAATCAGCAGAAGCTACAACATAGGCAAATAAAATGTTAAGTTATATCATAAAAACTGTTTAATATAAATCAAAGGACATTACGCTTAGATAATATTCTGGTCATATTTTACTGGTAGACACTTTTCAGTGTCTTTCAGTTCCTGTTTCTTCTCTACTGCTCCTGTTAAATGTGATGTTCTTCCTATTTTATTTTCTATTTATCTTCATCCTATAGGAACCACTTTTAGGAAATTTAATATTTTTTTCACTGTTATGCTGATGATACACAGGTTTATATTCCTGTTTGTAACACTGCAATTAATCAGCTGCACAATTGTCTTTTTGAACCACAATCTTGGATGGCTGACAATTTTCTTGATCTCAAGCAAAATAAAATGGAATATAAAAACAATAAAAATTGTTTTTGAACTTCTCAGCTCTTTCGCTGACTTTTGCAGACCTCAGGTTCGTAATCTTGGCGTCATTTTTGACAGTAACCTCTCTTTTGGGAAACAGATTAACTAGTAGTAGTAAAGAGTTGCTTTTTCCAGCTTCGACTTTTAGTTAAGGTCAAACCTTTTTTATCTCCTAGGTATCTTGAGAAACCTACTCATGCTTTTATCTTTTCTCGGCTTGATTACTGTAACTCATTGTATTCTAGGATCAGCAAATTCCTGATACATAGGTTGCAGTTGGTCCAGAATGCTGCTGCCCGTTTTTTGGTTGGGGCAAGGAAGTTTGAGTCTGTTTCTCCAAAATTAGCTTCTTTACACTGGCTGCCTGTTAGTTTCAGAACTGACTTTAAAATTTTGTTGCTAGTTTTTAAATCATTACATGGGTCTGCTCCTGCCTGTTTATCTGAATTATGTGTTTTACACCAGTCATCCACAAAGTTTAGATCTACTGGTCAGTTGTCTCTTATGGTCCCTCGTACTAATTGTAAAACTAAGGAGCACAGGGCTTTTGCAGCTGCTCCACGTCATCTGTGAAACTCTTCACTCTTATTACATTAAGGAGTCACCTTCAATTGAACTGTTTAAAACTATTATAACTATTAAAACTATTCTCTAGCTATCAGTGACCTTCGCTGATACTGATGGTTGCCCAACTCTCAGTCATCTTCATTCTTTTCTTTAACTCACCGCTGGGTGTATTTCATTTCATTGTACTTTATTTCTATTTATTTTATTTATGTTCATTGTATGTTTTAATGTAAAGCACTTTGGCTACAGCATTACTGGTGTTGTTTTAAATGTGCTCTATAAATAAATTGACATTGACTTTGACAGTAAAATGCACTAGTGAGACATCTGGAGTACAGTGTGCAGTTCTCATCGTCACAGTATAAGAAAAATATACCAGCACTTGGAGCTGGGCAGGGGAGAGCAAACAAGGGGAGAGCAAACTTAAAGACATGTCCTACTCTAACAAACTTTCAAAGAATTAAACCTGTCTAGTCTTGAGCAGAGGAGACTGCATGGGGACATAATCCAGGCATTTAAAATCCTCAAAGGCATTGATAAAGTAGATCCAGCTGAGTTCTTCCAACTTAAAAGTGAATCACATACACAAGGACACCAGTGGAAATTAAGAAGAAGTGCATTTAGAACTGAATGCAGGAATGACTTCTTTTCTCATAGAGTTGTGAGAAGCTGGAACAAACTTCCAGGACATGTAATTGAAACAGAAAACGTGAAAACCTTGAAAAAGAATGTTTATGAGATATTAGGACAGCTTAGATACTAGTTAATCAAACAAGCTTGATGGACTGAATGGTCTCCTCCCATTTGTCAATTATGCTCTTATGTAGTCATAAATATGTAACTCACAAATCATGGAGTATACAGACATGGACAAATTTGTCGTAACCCCTCCTTGATCAAAAAAGAATGCACAATTGTCTCTGAAATAACTTTAAAATGGCAAAAGATGATTGGCAACCGTCTTAGTTTTTTCCATATTTAACAAAAAATAGACTTTACAGTTTTAACTCAACAGAATACTTCAAATACTAACACAACTGAAAATGGCATGGGCAAAAATGAGACAACCCTTAACCTAATATTTTGTTGCACAACCTTTAGAGGCAATCACTGCAAACGAGCAATTCCAGGGGCTCTCAGTGAGATGTCTACACCTGTCAGCAGGTAGTTTGGCCCACTCTTCCTGAGAAAACTGCTTCAGCTGTGTCAAGTTTAAAGGGTGTGAAGTCTGAAGTCTACTTGTGAGTTTACACTGTAGGTAGATAAGTAAATAAATGTAGATAAACAATATTCGATGTGGCTTTTATATAAGTAACATATACATTTTTTTCATATAAAGACCATCAAAAACATAATCACAAATAGGACTTTGCACAATACCTTGGCAAGCTCTGTAGGCCCTGTTGTTTCATTGAAGGACATGCGTGGGGCAGATTCATTGGCAGGATGACACCCAACCTGTTGCCGCATCCAAAATGTGCCATCATTGGCCATTACGCCTGGTGCAGCTGCATTGTTCTTATGGGTTACTGGACGTTTCTTGCAGGGAGGAAAACACATGAAATGCATGTATTCCAAATAACGATATATTATTTACCCTATACAACTCCATGCACCTCACACCCAGATAAAGAGCCTTTAGAACTTTAGCTGTGTCGGTGAGAGGTGGGATAGTAGGCTACTTGCTACCAGTGCTGATAGACACATTTGCAAAACAAAGACACTGTTGAGAAGATGCAAAGGAATTTAAGGTGGGCCGAGATTACAACTTTTTTCGTAGACTTCAGGGATTCTAGTGCTAATCACTTTTCAGGAGGCATACAGCACTTTTTCAATGAGCTCTAAGGGTACCAACAAATTTGCCCACATCTACTGACATAACTTTTATGACAAAAGGTTTTGTTGTAATATTCACAGTATTGCTTGGCATATGATAGGCACTGCAGGTGACAACTTCTAGGATTGCTGGGAGGGTGTCTTAGTTTTAATGCATCACTCAAAGAACCAACTGTTCAACCCTTTTTACCAATTGCTAAACTGTGCATTTCCTAGGCGTACTTGCAATGAGATATTGTTCCAAAAATCCCTTATGTGTCAACTTGAAAAAGCCTTTACACTCATAAATTTAAAATAGGCTGATTAAATTAATATATCATGTGTCCTCTCTCCAGCTTGCCTATAGATAATAGGAAATAACAAAACAGGAATGGGGATTTCATGTGTCTATGCTTGCTACCTCTAAAGCCAGAGCAGAGCTCCTTACAATGCATGGAGTTGCACCACCCTGTGTATACAGCACCCATATTTACATTAATACATTGTAACCTGTGCTGATACAAAAAGGTATTACAATGACACAAAATTGATTTTTAAAGGACTCTGGGAAGAAATGGCAATTTGGAAATAGCATACAACTACTGGGAGATGGGGGCTCAAAATTTCCCTTTTTAGTAAAGTTTGAACCATTCTATATTTAAAGCAAAAGAAACAGAACCCATCATTAAAGAACTATTTGCTCTTAGAAAAGAGAAAATCAACAATTTGAGAAATGTGTGCTATTGCACAATGAGAGCAGCAACAACGCATGAAATTAAAGAATGGTTTTAATTAACAACTAGAATTGGCGCCTAATTAAGCAACTGGTTGGAGTGAAATTGGTTGGAGTTTCAGGCCCTGATTTAGTTGGTCTTCTGTTGGCTCAATCACTTCACATTTAATTTCTGTTTGGGTGCCATTTAAGGAAAGAAATTAAGCAATTCAGAGGAACGATGAATAAATTCAGGGGAACAAATGTTAAAAAACAAGTTAATTAAAATTAATTCAAAAGACATTAAGTAGCAGCAAAAACCGTGCACTGATTAAGAAAAGGGTTAGAATGAAAACCTGCAGCGACTGGGACCCTGCAGGACTGGAGTTGGGGACTCCTGGTATATACAGTATAACCCCAATTATCTGCACTCTGATTTATTGAGGTTCCTCATTATTCAAGTTGAGTATGTAAGTGTAATACACTCCTTTTTTAAATTCATAAAAGCTTTGAAGTAAATGCTGTACTGAGTTTGTAATTACTATACTTTTAACCTCAAATGTACCTAATGAGCGGTCGAGGAGCTGGTGACTATGGGAATGTGGGCGTGATTCTCTTTCCATTCCCCAACTACACTCCTTGGCTACTGATGACTGTCAGTATGTCACCAGCATTGACCTTGTACACATTACTTTTGTTTTTTTTGTTTACTTTGAATTTTTAATGTTTATACTTTTCAAAGCGCTGTAGTGAAATGCTTGCGAGAACTGCAAACTCACGTTCTCTGGCTCAGAATCGAGTGCTTTGCAATATGAGCTAAATGGAGAGATCCATCTGTCAGCAGCACAACACCGGTCTCTGACTACTGTGAGTGGTGTGATTCCCTGGTGATGTTAGTTGATCTCACTTTGTCAACCCACACCATCTCTTTGCAGTGTCGCCACAACACTTCACCTGTCCACAGTGCAAATCTTACCCATATTGCCAGTTGAACAGTTGTGGACTCACACCACACATGTGGGCTTGTAAAAGGGAAACTAAAAGTGAAATTAATTCCACACAAAGAAAAAAAATGGTCTTGGTATACTGGTATAGTTACTTGTAATTCTTCTGTATACCGGTGACTTTCCTTCCTCAAACATCTGTTATTGAGAGGGGAGTACATTTAAAATTTGAGACTGATTTTTTTTAGCAATATAGTATAGATATTATATATAAATATTTTAGGGATCTCAAAGTAAAAGCATTAGTTAATACTTAATCGTATTTAGTGCATTTAGCACATGCTTTGTCTGACACTCCTTGCTATTGAGGAAGAAATATTTAGAATTAAGGTGCTTCAGTCTTTCCAAATAATAAAGTATGGTGCCAATAGAACTATAAGAAACATGTCACTTACGTATTAATAAATAAGGATGTATTAATCTAACTGAACAAATGTAATCTAATACAGACACTAAGCTGTAAGAGTGTATTCCTGTAAGACAAAAGTACTAAACTAACTTTTAAGGTAGCTTTTGATATTGTATAACCAATTATTATGTGTGATGATCATTTTGTGCGAACATGTAAGCTATAATAAGATTCTTAAATTGTAACTGCCGCATAGCCGTTGAAGTGTTGTAACCTTGATCGTGCAGAAGAATAGGGAAGTGAGCATTGTCTAAAACCGCTGAGTTGCATACACCCTATAACCGTTAGGGAAAACTTGCTGTAACTGGACTTATGTACGTGCAAGCTAGCAGAAGTGTATTTCCTAAAACTGTGAAAATGCTGACAACTCTTTACTGTAAAAAACATTGTTTTTCTGCACATACAAATTCAGGATGTGGATAAGGGTTTTAGCAATCCATGTAATAACCTCAAGATGAACTGCTATGTTTTTTTTTATTTCTTTCCAATGGACTTGAGTATTTAACGAAGTCTCTCTTTTCCTGCTGCTGGCAGGTTGACGGTTTATAGCACACTGGAACGTGACAGGGTCTGTAGCCTCCTCTCACCAAGAATAAAGAAATTGATTTTTATTTTATATTGGTGTCCATTTCCTTGTCGTTCCTGACTTTCAGCATCCACAGTTTTTTGGTGCTGTGACCCGGATCAGAGATTGCTAAGCGACTGCTTGAGTGGGATCGTCCAGAGGACCAGCAAAAGGGCCGATTCTGGCCGGATCGGGAGGACCAGCTCCGGAAAAAGTTAGGACTGGCCTGCCTCTGCCGAGTCCTGCGTGGGGAATCCTTGACCTCCTCTGATTTTTTTCCTGAAACTCAAGTTAACTGGGAACTTCCAGATGGGAGGGAAAAATTCTTGGTGAGTAGACCAAGGGAATCTGACCACGGAAAAGAAACCAGGCAGTGAGTGGACCGGAATGTATAGATAACCTCGAAAATAAAACAGTGTAAAGATTATGACTGTTAAGGACATGAGTTAGTACACTCCCTAGGGAAAGGAGAAGTCTCTTTGAGGCTTAAAAGCAAAATAAAGAAAGGGAGTGGGAAGAATAGATAAATAACCAAACATTTCATGATTGGGAAAAAGCACTGTTGTGGGAGGGCGAGACTCTTTGCTCTAACAGTCTGGTTATATCCTGAACTCAACGGGTCACTCAGGGAATCGATCACCAAAACAGCAGTAACCAGCGGCATTCGGGTGAGACTGTCAGTCCGCTAATCAGATTGATTGTCCCGGTGGACCAGGGAACAGGAAGGACCGGGAGTGAAGCGACAGTTGGGGCTGGTTTAGCAAAAAGTGCGGAAAACTAACTGACCATGAGGAAAACTAATAGTAAACTGGTTAAAACTCCTTTGGGAAACCAAAATCCCCTGTTGGAAGGATTAATTTCGGGTATCACAAAATCCAAGTAAGTGAGGGAGGAAATTGAATATTAAAGCCGACTGAAACCAGAAAACTTGGCTCTTCTGCTTTGCAAAGCATGAATCCACGTACTCATCTGTGACTGAATAAAGACTAAATTGATTGAAATATTCCTGTCTTCCTCGGGTGTTACTTCCACAGTTTATTTTCACCCGAACAGTTCCCCTCCTGTCGGAGAACCTGAGTGAAGGTGCGAATTGCAGACAGGAATAAGATTGGTGACTGGTGAGCACAACTGCTTTACCATCCGGGAGAGGTACTAGGGATGAAACGATAAGAGCTCCTCTTGGAATGAGACGGAGTCCTAAGTAGACTCATAATTTAAAGGGATAGGTGGACATTTAATAAAAAGGGAAAGTACCTTCTGATTTCGATAAAGAAAGAAATTGAAAAAACAGGGTGTGAATGAGGAGCCTCTGTTCGGAGAATTGTTTTAGGAAAACGTACCAAGGGAAAAAGAAAAAAAAAAAGGCGACTCTCCAACATGCTACATAGAACAGAAAACGGGGTTAGATTTAAAAAATAATGTAAACGGTGGAATAAACAGAGCGGGGGCAGGTGGCCAGTAGAAGGCTCTGGTGATATGAGTGAAATATAGGAAGTTAGGAAAGATTGTATATAGAAATGCACGAGGGTGCTGTAGTCGAGGGCCATATAAAATGGAAATGTTTGATAGATGGGAATTGATAATTAAAGATAGATCCCGGAAAGTGATGCAGAAGTGCATTGAGGGACTGCAAAGCCAAATGAAACTTAAGCAGAAAAAGAGAAGTTGTTCTTGATAATGCAAGAACCATCCCAAAAGTCCGGACAAAAGAAGGAAGAATAAGTAAATAAGTAAATAAATATAATATAAATAAAAACAAAGAAGAACAGATTATACCTTGATTTAGCAACAGCATGCGTTTCCCCTGCCTTTGAGGACAATTGTCCATCACCACCCCTTGTGGCAGCTGGAGGAATTAATGAGGGAGAGGAAGAAGATGGTCCCGATTTTTAAAATGAACAGTTTCAGCCAGAGAGGGATGAAGAAGAGGGAAAGGGATGCCTCATAAGCCCCGATTCTGACCCCTCAGGGTCAAACATGAATATGAAAGGATGGAATTTCAAGCACCATTAATACAAGTGCCCATTCCACAATATAATGTACAACAGCCTGACTCAGATTAAAACCGTCCCACCTTGATAGTGCAAAGAAACTGGGACCTGCAAGAATTAAAAGAGGTGGTGCAGGAATTGCTGAACCAGTTTGTGACGGCAGAGAAACAGTTAGATGACACGTATAAGCCAAATGCTGCAGAATGGATTCAGGTCCTTAGAAGGAAGCTAATTCCAAGCTGGAATGATGTGAGAGGGCAATGGACAGAGACTCTGGGTCGACAGGGGGTTGATAGTGGCCAGTTCAGTGTTCAGTGGACAGTTAAAAGCACAAATAAATGTAAAATATTTCGGCTCTCTAATGCCCAGTGAACTTGTTTGGACAAAACTTGATGGCCCGCCTGTGCCTTTGCATCTCAGTTACGAAAAAGGGAGTGAAGGTCACATCAGAACAACACACCGCCCTTGCACTGATTATCACCATTACTTGCATCTATGGTGCCTTGATTGTTCATGTTTTTCTCAAAACAGCAAAAATCTCTGCTGTCTTGGGTTCCTCTTGGATTATAGTATTCAAAATCTTTTTACTGTATTGCATGATTTTTGGACTGCATTATGGTGAAGTCTGGCTCTCTGACTTTTTAGCTGCTGCTGTCAGCTTGAGCAGTATCTCTCTTTTGTTACAACTGCATTTCTTCTGGAGTGGTTCTATCCCACAAATCCCCATTGCTAAATCCGCTTGCTTTCAGTGGCATGATGTGAGACAATGGGTATTAGCATGTCAGGAAGGGGAGGATTGGGAGTATGTGAGACCTAATATTTGGTCCACCCCAGATCTATTAAGAAAATTGCAGTAGGACGATTTGTACCTGTAACCCGATCGCTCTGTCATTCATCTTCCACCTCTCCACCTACACCCATGCTGTTTACCCTTTAAATCTTTAAGTTAGATTTACTCCACTCATCTCTCTGGGTACAAGGGAAATAATATTTTGTCTGAATAGCTCATGTTGAACCCTTGGTTATTTTCCCAAAGTCATCCTTCCGTTTACATTGTGCATAATATCTTTTTCGCTTGAGGCTGAGGCCAATATTACCATTGTTCATGCTGTCTTAGTTAAGCGGGGTGCTATTATTACGATCCAATACTCTCCTATTCTTCCAGTTAGAAAGCAGATGACTCATGACGGTTCGTTCAGGACCTCTGCAGAGTCAATGCTGCTATATACCCTAGGACTTCTATAGTTCCCGAATCCTTCCATTTTTCTCTCTACAGTCCCGTCTACTGCTATGTGGTTTTCTATTACTGATCTCGCAAATGCTTTCTTTTCAATTCCTGTTCACCCTGATTTCCCAGTTCTGGTTCTCATTCACTTTTAAAGGGAAGCGTTGGACCTGAACTGTGATGCCGCAGGGATATACAGAGGCTCTGTGTGTGTGCGTGTGTGTGCATGTGTTTGTATGGACAAGAATTAGAAAAGATAAAAATTGAAAGGTTATTGGGCAAAGGGGGGTAGTGTCCTGGTGCACTATGTAGCTGAGTTGCTTTTATGCTCTGAGGCTCAGGAATAATGTGAAGAAGACACAAAGGCTTTGTTGGTCTTCCTAGCAGAAAACGGGCACAAGGTGACCCGGGAAAAAGTTGCAACTAATTAAAGAAAAGTGAAATACCTGGGTCATGATTGGACTGCTGGGGAAGTGCATTAATACAGTACGTCGATGATTTATTGCTCTGTAGCGATATAGAGGAAGCATGTGCGCAAGATACGGAATCATTATTAAGATATCTTGCGGAAATTGGCCATAAAGTCTCTAAAACAAAGCTGCAGCTGATTCGAACCACTGTCAAGTACTTAGGGCATGACATCACTTGAGGTACCAGAGCTCTGTCAAAAGACCACATGACCACCATCCAAAATCTCCTAAGACCAGTCACAAAACAACAGGTTACGTCTATACTAGGCATTCTTAGTTATTTTGAACAATGGATCCTAAATTTTTCTGAAAGAGCACAGCCCTTACAAAATCTAGCTAACACTGTCGACCTTCCTCTTTCTGGCCACATACAGTGGAATAAGCAGGCTGAGAAGGCTCTATGTGATTTAAAAAGTGCACTGTCTAATGATAGGATCGAGGCTATTAAAATTTTACCTTATCCTATTACAAGGCAGCTGGTTATCCGTCCTTGGATTGCTAGGATATTGCCAGCAATGGGTTCAAGATTTTGCTGAAAAGTACAGCCACTCCAAGATTTAGAAAATTCTCCTATTCTGGACTTACCTGATAAAATTTCATGAATGCAGCAGGCTGAGGAGGCTTTAACTGATATTTAAATAAATTTTTATGTCCGCGCCTGCGTTAGAACTTCCGGACTAGTCTCGTCCTTTCACTCTGTTCGTGGACGAGAAAGGGGGGTATATGACTGCAGTACTAACTCAACAACAAGGAGATAGACAAAGACCGGTTGCATACTATTTTAAAAAACTGGATCCAGTGGCCGCTACAATCCCGGCATGTTTGAAAGCAGCTGCTGCAACAACAGAGGCCGTATTAGCATGCTCAAACATTGTGCTCATGAGCCCCTTAACGGTAAAAGTACCGTATGCAGTTCATTCTATCTTAATGCAAGTGAAAATATCACATGTTACTACTGCGCAAGCAATACACTATCAAAATGTACTGTGCACTCTCTCGAACGTCACAATTGAAAGATGTTCTATGCTAAACCCAGCCACTAGAAGAAGAAGGAGAACCACACAATTGTCATGACGAAATCAGAAAAATCTTGAAACTCAGATCTGACTTACAGGAGGTACCTCTGTAAAAAAGGGAATATATTATTTGTAGATGGTTGTTCATTGCACTTAGAAAATGGGACGTTGTCTGCGAATTATGCTATAGTCAAAGAAAACTGCCTGCTTGAAGCAAACCGCATTTCATCCGTACTAAGTGTGCAGGCAGTGGAAATTATAGTGCTCACCCGTGCCTGTCAGCTGGCTGAGGGAAAAAAAAAGTCACTATTTACACCGATTCCAGGTATGCCTTTGAAGTCTGCCATGATCATGGGGCATTATGGAAAATAAGGGGATTCAAAACCAGTACTGGTAAGCCCATACAACATCAGAAATTAGTGGAATCCCTTCTCGAAGCTATAACAAAATAATCAAAACTGGCAATAGTTAAATGCCAAACCCATACTGAGAAACAAGACCCAGTCAGCCAAGGAAACGAACTGGCTGACTACTTTGCTAAACAGGCCGCCTATAATAACACACCAGTCTCTTTATTCCAACAGAAGGATGACAAAGACCCTGATAATCAAATTATTTCTTTACAGAGCACTGCCACTGACCAAGAAAGGATAAAGTGGTCCCGAGAAGTATCCCTCTCTGATGGGGTGTGGACCCATAAGCAAACTAACAAACCTCACCTCCCAAAGGCTTCTTTTGTAGGAATGGCAAAAATCGCACATGGCCTGGATCACGCAGGAAAAGACGTTATGATTCAGGATGTTGAGTGACATTGGGAAACCACAGGGTTCTCTGCATATGCTGAACAGTTCTGCCAACGATGCGCACAATGACAAAGGTTTAACATAGGTAAAGGTACTCAGGTAAGCCCCGCCGTCACTCCTAACCCAATGGGTCCATTCGAACACCTCCAAATGGACTTCATTGAGTTAACACCATCTAAAGGCTACCGTTATAGCTTGGTAATTGCCGATGTGTTCTCCTGATGGGTGGAAGCTTTTCCCCTCTAAATATAAAGATGCAAAAACTGTGGCCTAAGCTGTAATAAAAAAAATTATTCCAAGATGGGGAATACCACAGAAACTGCAGACCGATAACGGTACCCACTTTGTGAATTCTGTAATAAATGAGCTGACTACTTGGCTCCAGATAGATGTACATCATTACTGCAAATACCATCCCCAAAGTGGAGGTATTATAGAAAGATGCAGTGGCACCCTAAAATCAAAATTGGCCTTGATGGGGCTGAGAGGAAGGACACATCAGCAGTTGGGACTGTCGCCATTTGAAATTTTAACTGCACGTCCTATGCCCACTGGCATGGTTATTGGAAATGTCACTTTGCATACTGTGGACAATGATCTTCTCTCCAGTCTTTTAGGTCTCCGAGCCTCCCTGAAGGAAGTCCCCAAACAGGTTATCCAGGCTTGGCGGACCGGTCCCCCACCAACGGAGTTCCAGATCCCCCTTGGAACCTGGATACTGGTCAGAGACACTCGAAGGAAACATTGGCATCAACCTCGCTGGAGGGGACCATTCCAGGTGCTGCTATCTACACCTCACACCAAGTCGAAGGACTTCCTGCCTGGATCCACATCTTACACTGCAAAAGATGGCACCCATAATTTTTGCAATCTGGGTGTTGTTTCACTCTGTAATCCTGATTGATAGACATCAAATTCCCATTCTGAATTATGAAGTAGGGAAAGCATCCTCAGTACAGGTTGACTTTTGCTCGGTTGTTCCCTGCTCACTGGATAGACAAGACAAATGGAGATGGTCTGAAAAATACATCTGTGTGACTTGGCTCAGGTATAAATCTGATTCAAGCTCCTCCTCCAGCCTGTCTGAATGTTCAAGCTGGAGTGATGTGTTTGCAAACACTGGAATTCAGGACTGGGGGTACAATCCATGGGAAGCCCAGGAGCATGATTTAAAAACAAGGTTATCTATAATTAAATCGGGGTTTACTCCTTTCTTGAACGCACGTCTCTCACTGTAAAAAGTGGACTGAATCATTAGGTTGTTGCTATTTTTTTTTATTTTTTGGATTTTCTGTGTTGGGACTCTGTCAAGGGATTATTCCCTTTTTCTTAGAGGATAATCTGCGGTATAAGTGGTTGAAGGTTACTGTTACACAATTAAGAACAGATTCTTGTTATGCATGTGCCAATGCTAAACCATATCTCCTAGATGCATTCGTTCCCAATAACTTTTTTTTAATTGTGATATTTTTAAGGATACACATAACTTTCCTGGTTGCTCTTTCAAGTGTATCTTAATGTCAGGAAGTACACGCTAGAAATGCTCCTAACGGAAAAGTGAGGATTGTGTGTGTTGTGTTCAGCAACAGTTGCTGTACCTTTAATCCTAACAACGCTGCCCCTGACGGTTCCATTACCCGTGCTTTAGCTGGCCTCACCTCCCTATCTATCGAATTAGCAGAAAACTCAGGAATAGCTAACCCTCTTGATGAACTCTTCCAAAAATGGTTCGGTTCTTAGGCCAGTTGGATTAAAAGTATTCTCACAACTGTCCTTATTCTCTGGCAGTTTTCATGCTTTTTGGTTGCTGTCTTATCCCATGCATCTGTGCCCTCTTACAAAGGCTTATCAGCGCCTCCATTACTAGGGTTTATCTCCTCAGTGCTGACCCTGACTCCCAGTACACACCTTTTCTCTCATCCCCTGACCTCTTTCACGAACTTTTTCCCAACTATGATGATGTGGAAGTCTCACTGATAAAGTGCACATTTATTGTGCAAAGGGGGAAATTGAGGAAGAAATATTTAGAATTAAGATGCTTCAGTCTTTCCAAATAATAAAGTATGGTGCTAATAGAACTATAAGAAACATGTCACTTATGTATTAATAAATAAGGATGTATTAAGCTAACTGAACAAATGTAATCTAATACAGGCACTAAGCTGTAAGAGTGTATTCCTGTAAGACAAAAGTACTAAACTAACTTTTAAGGTAGCTTTTGATATTGTATAACCAATTATTATGTGTGATGATCATTATGTGCAAAATGTAAGATATAATCCATCCATCCATTTTCCAAACTGCTGATATAAACACAGGGTCACGGGGGTCTGCTGGAGGCAATCCAGGGCACAAGGCACGAACCAATTCTGGGCAGGGTGCCAACCCAACGCAGGACACACACAAACACCAAGCACACACTAGGGCCAATTTAGAATCGCCAATCCACCTAACCTGCATGTCTTTGGACTGTTGGAGGAAACCGGAAGCGCTCAGAGGAAACCCATGCAGACATGGGGAGAACATGCAAACTCTATGTAGGGGGACCCGGGAAGTGAACCCAGGTCCCCAGGTCTCCCAACTGCGAGGCAGCAGCGCTACCCACTGCGCCACCATGCCGCCCGTAAGCTATAATAAGATTCTTAAATTGTAACTGCCACATAGCCGTTGAAGTGTTGTAACCTTGTTCGTGCAGAAGAATAAGGAAGTGAGCATTGTCTAAAACCGCTGAGTTGCATACACCCTATAACCATTAGGGAAAACTTGCTGTAACTGGACTTATGTATGTGCAAGCTAGCAGAAGTGTATTTCCTAAAACTGTGAAAATGCTGACAACTCTTTATCTGTAAAAACAGTGTTTTTCTGCATGTACAAATTCAGAATGTGGATAGGGGCTATAGCAATCCATGTAATAACCTCAAGATGAACTATGTTTTTTTTTATTTCTTTTCAATGGACTTGAGTGTTTAAGGAAGTCTCTCTTTTCCTGCTGCAGGCAGGCTGCTGATAGGCTGACGGTTTGTAGCACACTGGAACGTGACAGGGTCTGTAGCATCCTCTCACCAAGAATAAAGAATTTGATTTTTGTTTTATATTGGTGTCCGTTTCCTTGTTGTTCCCAACTCTCAGCGTTCACACTATCTACCCAGTGGTTTTCAAACTGGAGGTTGACATTACTAAAAAAATAATTCTAATTTTAAGGTCTTTAAAATGTAAAGTTTTTCAATAAATTGAAAATGTTCTTAAATTGATAGATAAAGTAGTTGGATATCAATGTAGTTGTATATTAGAGCAGTGGTCATCAACCAAAAAGCTTAAAAGACAATTGGATTAATTTGATCACTCACTTTGGTCCTGCTATAAGATTCTACTCATGTCTTTCTGACTCCTGTACCCCTTTTCCTTGTCCACCACTGCATCAAACCGAAGTTTTCCAATGGTCACTTTGCCTCTTTAGAATGATTCATGCCAGGATGAAGGCTACTAATGAACCAACATGCCCAGACTGATGAATTTCTCTGAAACAGAATGTCTCAGGTGAATGCTCCCTTTCTCACCCTCTCCACCCTACGAAATGGCTGATTTTAAGTTTTGAAAAAATTTTTTTTGTACCATCATTTTTAGAACAGTTTTAGAAAGTGCTACAATAAGGGGGAGAAATATGCAATGATGAATAAAGACAAATATAAACAACATGTATCTAACGTTGCATTTTAGTGTTATCAATATTAATCAACAGTGGAAAGTTATTTTTTCAAACAAAGTGGCCAGTGTTTGGTAACTTTCATCCTTACTTTAAAAAAATGCAGGAATAGGCTGGTTAGATGTAAAACTGTGCTAAAAGTTATCAAAACTGGAATTAACAAAAATGACCCAATAAAATATAAAGACACTCAAACTTCACAATTGAATTTCAGTTTTTTTCCTGTTTTTTTAGCCTGAAGTCTTATATAAGTTATTTTTCTACTTTTTTGATCTGGACTCATATAACTGTATACTTTTTATAAATTAAAAATATGGAAAAATTAGGTTTTCTAATTATGTTCCTTATCAAACCATGCTACTGTTCTTATACTAAAAATATTAATAATTAAAAAAAGCATTTGATATATGTAAAAAATAACAGACATACACAACCACATCCGTGTTAAAATACCCAAATTGAATATCAGAGGGAGGGGTGGAATTTGAGAAATCTCACTTTTAGTTGTGCCTAGTAAGAGTTCAGTTCTTAACAAATTAAGACTGAAAAAAAATGATAGTACTTTAACATATTTTAATTCATGGTGGTGGTATGCCAAGAAGAAATGTTGAAAAACCCCTGGCCTTAGAGATATAGCAGGATGTTTAATCACATATGTGTCAATAGTCTGCTGTAGTTAAGCATTTGGTTTGATTAATAGGTCTACTATTATACAAAATTACCCAGTGTGACTACTGTTAGCAGTAACTGAGCTCCGAGATTATGCTCTGCTTTGCAGCATTGGTTTTATATTAGTGGAGCCATGACCAGAGAGAGACTTAACTTTACATTTAGGAACCCCGATCTAAGTTATTCTTTTAACGATGGCTGAGAAAGACACAATTTATGTATGTTGCTTGTGATTTAAATCTCTCTCAGATGGTTCAAGAGACAAAATTGTCAATACTTAACTTACAGCAGGCAAATTTAAAATATAACAGATGTACTGCAGTCATGTCATATTACTTAAGAGCAAAACATGAATGATTCTGCTGTAAAAACCTTAATGGTAGGCAGTAAATTCTGCAACAGACTACTATCCATGAATGTATATTTCCATGAATTAAACTAAATCTAAAGCACTAACTACCGCCATTTGTTGCAGAATTAATCGCATTCGACCACAGACCTGTGAAAATAATGGAAGACTGGAAGTCACTGGGCTGAGATTAGAGATCTGGATTCACACAGAACTATATATATTTATATATACAGTATATATATATATATATATATATATATATATATATATATATATACAGTATATATATATATATATATATATATATATATATATATATATATATATATATATATATATATATATATAGAACTAATATATTTATATATACAGTATATATATATATATATATATATATATATATACAGTATATACATTTATGTTTATGTATGTATGTATGTATGCATTTTTTGCATTTCAAATTTTGACAAAGTGTCCTGTATTCTCAATTAAATAGTCTCGGCAACAACTGTAGCAAAAGTATGCTATGCTAACATAATGAGTGTTCATCTTTGATTTAAATATTGACACTGGGGAATCTTCTCTAATATTAGCAGGCAGACATTTCTTCAGCTTGGCAGTCCATACCTAAAGCCTCTGCTTCATACAATAGTTTTGCTTATCCTTGGAATTTTAAACAGTTCTACATCTTGAGACTGCAATATATGCTTTTAGGTATACAGTAGGTATTAATAAGTTCTGAAAAGTAAAGGGCACATGGTTGGGATATTTCAGGGTTTATATATTTAAGAATTTTAAAATCATTTCAAAACCTAACAAGAGGCCAGTGAAGCAATTTAAGAGCTGGAGTTGTATGATCATAATTCTGTTGAACAGCCTGACAGTAAACAATTACAATAATCAATTCTGCCTAAGACAAATTACCAAATTAGGTTTTTTAAGCCCCTGCAAATTAAGAAACTGTCATCATTTCACAATATGTATAAGCTGGAGAAAGCAGGCTTTAGAAAGTGTAGAAATAGGTTCAGTTTTGCAGAAGATAACACGTAATCCTACATGGATTCAAGAAACTAAAACTTGAATTGGGTCTTCAATATTGTTTATTTCCCAAATTACAATCCATTAAAAAAGCATATTTTTTGTATGTAGAGATAAATAATTTTCACTAATTTACCTCTACAAAGACATTACAACTGTGTACCATCAGGACTAAAATGAAAGTTGACGTTATGTCTCTGAATTGCATTTCCTTGTATACTATTATTATTATTATTATTATTATTATTGTTGGTGTTGTTAATAATAATAATAATAATATACATTTTATTTATATAGTGCCTTTCCCATACCTAAATCCTCAAATAAAAGCAATATAATGTATAATGATAAAGTTGAACATTAATTTTGAACACATAGGCATCATGTCTTAGGGGAGCATAAACAATGGCTTACATGGATGGTAAGCATAAGGAATTGTTGATAGTATTATTATTATTATCATTATTATTATTGGACTGAATTTTTATCCAAGGGAACTTACAGCATTTGAGATACAATTTGGTTACATTACTTTTATTTTTCCACTTGGGGCACCTATCCACTATGCCACACTGCATGCCAATACAGCATACATGTTCACATAAAAGGGAGCAGAAAACATGGTTAGAGGCAGTGTATGTTGAAGTCCAAAACAAAAGAAATGTGTTATTGAAAAAAGAAAGGAGCGTGGAAAACACAAAGACAAAGCAATACAGGAAATCGATGAAACGTTAACTCAGAATCCTTGGAGTTGGTGTGGAAGTACTTTTTAACTTGTGGAAGCTATATGATGTCTGTCTGTGCTTGCAGTTTGTATTCATGTTTAAGTCGTTCTTTATTTAGAAACACTTGTTCAGTTCATGTTATAAAGATGATTTAAAGTCCAAAGGAAAAAACTGTTAAAAGTCAGTAGTAACTTATCATACAGTGGGTATTAATAATAAAAGTAATTACTTTAGCTCACTGCAAAGTTACGTCTTCCATTGGTCTGTTTTTGTGACATTCTGGAAATAGAATCTTCATTAGCTATAGTCATTGCTTAGGTTCATCTGTTTTTCATTTCTCTTATTTTTTATTTAATTCAGTGTGATTGTTGATTCATACATGTGGTGTACACAGTCAAATAAAGTGCATGCATGACCAAGTGCATGATGGTGGGCCAAATCTACCTGCGTAGATAATGTCAAATATAACATCACATGGGTAGTGATTGGCAACACTGCATAAGCCACTTTTGGACTAATACATTTCTCAGAAAATGGTGTAGCTGAAAAAAGGGAAGAAAGGAATCTGGATAAACGTAGCTGACAATAAGTAAAAAAGACATGGTGTAAGATAAAAGCTGTAATGCTGCATAGCGTGATGGGAATTGTAGTGTTCTTGTCGGGATTGCCACAAGGCTGGAGAAGTGATATATATATATATATATATATATATATATATATATATATATATATATATATATATATATATATGACAGGGCGGTATTATAAAGATTAAATCTGTGTGTTGTTGTATCAATTGTGTGAATTTCACTGGTCGAGAAATGGCAGTTTAGGGATTGTTTTTTTTTAGAGAGTTTTGTCGGAATTACCGACACGTCAGTGTAGGCTAAAAAATATTCTGGGGTCAGGGCTGAGTGGCCCCATCGATTCCATGGTGCATGGCTGGGCGTAAGGACTGTATGTATTAATGAAATATTGTACTTTTCTAAAGAAAAGAGGAGAGATCTCTGTAGTTGTAGGCCATGAAAGTGTTTGCTTAGATGTCGGATCAGCTATGGCTATGATAATTGATTGAAGCTGTCAAGCGTGTGTGAGTAGAGTAGAGTTTACTTTTTGTCCTCAGTTCATTTGAACACATAGGAACTTTACTGGGGGAAATTATGAACAGATACACACGTGGACGTAAAAGTTAAGGGGCTGTTGATACTGCGTATGTGTTAGTGCCTGGAGTCATGGGAAATGTGCTATATATGTATAATGTAGTATATTATTATTATGTTCCAAATTGTTTATTCTTGCATTTCCTGTGGAAGTTCAGGTGGATCTTTTGCTTTTGCATATGTGGCAATGTCTTGCCATCTTATTGTTTGTCATCCAGCTGTCAGCGTTTGTCACACCTGCAATTTCTATCCCGCAGTTAACATGTGTATGATTGGCGTGTTGAATGTGCCTCATTGTCATGGTGTGTATCAGTTAGTTTTGTGCTTGGAAATGTGCATGTGCTGCTGTGGGCTTTCCTGTAGATGTTGTCAGTCTGTTTGTAAGCAATGCCTCGTGCACGCCGCATCTCTGTTCTCTTTGCACATGACTATTCATTTCATGACTGGGGATGCGCAGTGCTATGTCTTTAATGGCTGTGGTAAGATCTCAAGGTTATATTTCGGGGCCACATGGGTCGTGTTGTGTGTGTCATGGCATAAGCTATTGATTGACTCTAAGATTAAGCTTCAAAGTTTTTGCATGACAAACAGACATCCTTTACAATTTTATATATATTTAAATAATACATAACATATTTCAGTATTTCCCAGCCTTTTTTAAGGTATGACCCACTTTTTTTGGAGAATTTTGTTTGCAACCTCCCACTACCGAAAATCAACCCCATTTGTAAACAAACAGTAGCTGACCAGCAGTGAAATAGTTATCAAATAATAGAAACACTGGTGCCATCTGTTACCAGCAGCGCAATTTGCCTTTGTTCTTTATGTTTCCTGAATGTTCCACCACATTCAAGAAAGTGTCTGTTAATTATTTTTAATAGCACTGGAGACTTCTGGAAGTTTCAATTCAGCTTTATTTATATAAGCAGAGAAGTGCAATGAGGCATCATTTGCAAGCTGTGCACTGTGCTGGTGAGTAACAAGTACAATATTGAATATTCAGCAATAAGTAGAAGCATTTTTGTTAAAGATGGATACATTTTTTAAAAAGATCACTGGAACCTTCCAAATCTGGCAGTGATGAGAATAAAAAAAAGAAATAGACTGTGAATATGTCAAATATAGTTTACTGTTATTTCCCATAAACCCCAGTGTGTAGTTTGTAAGTGTTGTCAAGTGTTGTCAAAAGAAAGTATAAAGCTGTCAAAGTTACTTTGTATACCAAACATCAAGATAAAAAAGACAAGCCTGTGGAATTCTTTGAAAGAAAGCTGGACTACTTCTGCAAGGAACATGCCATTTTTACTTTGACAAACCACCACTAATGAAAAATCATTATTAACAAGTTATCAAGTTGCATTTTGCATTGCAAAAGCCAGTAAGCCACATGAAATTGCCGAAAACCTGATTTTACTGACAGTTGTTTGTATGGTGCAAATAATGGTTGGTGAAAAAGGGGCTGAGAAGCTCAGAATAATAACTCTCTCCAGTAATACGATCCAAATAAGAATAAGTGATATAGCAGAAGATATTCAAACAGAAGTTCTTGAAAATATTGAGAAGTGCAAGTACTTCTCATTACAGATGGACGAATCCACAGATACAGTATTTCCAACTCTGGCGATGGCAGAGGCAGTCACACTGCAACATAATCTGGTTTGAACATCTTGTCATTGTAAGTGGCGGTCTTGCCAGGTAAATATTGCCATAGGCGCATCAGTTACAAGAACGTGTTCAGCAACACGATCAGCTGGGGACTGATTAGCTGATACCAGTACCTCACTTTTATTTTTGACTTCAATCTCCAGAGCATTTGCTCCAGAATCAGAGTCCTAGAAGTCAGAGTCCAATTAATCAAGAACACGTGGACATTCATCAAGAACACGTGGACACAGCTGAAAACTTGTTAAGGGTAAATTTCGCACAAACATTAGGAAGTTTTTCTTTACACAAAGAATGATAAGACACTTGGAATAAGCTACCAAGTACTGTGGTAGAGAGTAAGACTTTTTTCAAAACTCGACTTGATGTTTTTTTGGAAGAAATAAGTGGATAGGACTGGCAAGCTTTGTTGGGCTGAATGGCCTGTTCTCGTCTACAATGTTCTAATGTTGTAATTCAGCGATAATACGCAAAATGTGGTCCACTGAATATTTTGCTGTACACATTCGCTTTGCTCTCTCTCCAGATGCTGCTGTTACGTTTGCCGTTGTTTGGTCTTCGCTACTCATGCACATGCATTGATTAGATGTCAAGTCAAGGAGTCTAACATTCTTCCAAGCAAAGAGAGTCTACCTTTACCGAAACTGGGTATTTTTTGACATTTACAGCTGATTATCGCCCAAGTCAACATTCGCCCTCAACCCCTCCAGTCGAGAAAAGTCAACATTCACGCTAGAAGAGTTCACTCTTTAACTTTTAAAGTGTTTATTTTATTTCAGAAATCCCATTGCGACACCGGACAGTTCTTTTGGGAACCACTGCAGTAGTCTAATACTTGGGCTTGTTTATTGAGGCCTAAAGCAGAAGGTGAATGAGTGTAACAGGTGCAATTTTACGCAGAAGGAAACAAAGATGGCTAATAGATGTGCTAAACTTCTGGAAGAAATGATATGCCATATACTGTATAGTACTGGTCATTAGAAAGTGCATTTTATATTTAAGTGACTACTTACTTTGAACAAAGGGTGGTCATAAGTGTATAAATGTTACAGACTTATTGAAGCTGAGCCTATTCAAATGGAAAAAAAGAAAAGATTCTATTCTGTCTGTGCCTACAGCTCCCATGAGGATGGGCACACAATTATTGAAGAGCCCATTGAAGAACTGTAAAACAATTGTACTGTCTTATAGGTTTCCTGCAGCTATTGGTATAGTGTGTATGGGATAGAAATAATCTTTTAAAAGAAAATTATACATATATGCTTTCTTTATTACCATATGTCTCTCTCTTAGAATATCTCCCCCGTGGTTGACAGGGAGAGATGTATTTGTTGTAGAATGGCTGTAATTCTAAAAAAACATATTCCCAGAGAATATATGCTCCGTGCTGGATACCGCCACTTGATAATAATCTTACAGCCTGTTTACATAATTCTTAGGGAGAACATTGAAATATGGAGATCAGTCTTCAAAATCCTCTTCACCCTCTTTGAGGTGTTTTTGTCATTGTCTGTCTCTTAGCCATAAATGATATAGAAAACTAAACTAGAAAAGAGTAAAAAGAAGAGTAACAGGACCAATTCAGATGTCAGGTTCACATTTAATTTGTCTTTTATGCATTTACAGAATAGTTAAGTTCTTACCTGTATACCTCCCATAGTCTAGTGACAGTCAAGTAATACCAATAGCAAACAATGAATACAAATACAACATACAGAAGAAAGACTTGTGCAACTGTCAGTATGAGTAGTTATTAGGGTATCCTTATGACCTATGAATAAAAACTGTTGAACCTATTGATGTCAGTGCTAATCAGAGATGAGGCGGCTTGTGAATTGAATTAACATACCTGTCATAAAAAAGAGTTCATTATTAGTTTATTTTTCTGTGCTCACATGAACTCAAACTCTTAACACTAGTTGCAGTCAACTGATTGTCGTGAACCTTCATGTTGGAGCAACACACAAGTCAAAATCAGAAACTTGAAATTCCTAATAAACTAAAGCTTATTATTTTCTTTACTATTTACGTAAAGTTCCAACAAGAAGTAATTGAAACCTTTCCATTTTTAAGTAATGTGACATTTAGCATGTCATCAAATCAACATATTCTCTCCTGCAGCTACTGCATGTTCCTATGCTGTATGGAGGAATCCATAATAGCCAGCAAAGCAGCAACACTGGATGACATCATCAGCAGTGTAAAAAATGTATAATACAAATAAAGATAAAATTCCACCTAGCAGATAATAAAAAATATTCAATATCCCGAACTTTTCAAAACTTATTTAACATCATTGAAGATCATAATACATGACGGGTAAAGTTTAATTCAGGGCAAAACATATATTTTTGACAGGTAGGAAAAACTAAACACACACATATACTGTATATACTGTTATATAACATTTTCAACTATTAAGTAGAAATACTTTATTTTAAATTTGTTGAAAATCATATTTAAAAAGTTACAATGTCTATTTTTATACATAATGTGATGACAAAAAATAAGCTCATTAGAAGTAACAGTAAAAGAAATATATCCAAGCAAACTTCAAAAGAGCATTAGCTTTGCAGACTTTCTTTGCAGTAGAAAACCCATCTTTACACAAACATACGTCACTCTGAGTTTTAGAAGCAAATACATTCTTTGTTGTGAAAAAGTGATACAAACATGCCAAAGCAATAGAGGCTTCAGAAAAATCAGGAAAAGCTGGTCAGGACCATTACTAATCTGTGCAGTGACAGCATCGCCCCAGGCAGCCAGCAACTCAAATTTTACAGACAGGCTTCAGTATGCACAGGCCTAAAATGGAACCCTGGAGTTTAAAAGTTCAAAATACTTTCAAATTTCATTCAACATATATACAGAAATGCCTTGCAAGGGAGAGTCTAACCTCTGAACTGAATGATAGAGCCATCAAAGATTTTTTTAATAAATAAAAAAGTTGTTAAAACAAACAAAAGAAACCACAAAAAATAAGGCAAATAGAAACAAATAGAAAAAGGGGCAAAAAGGGATTTGTTAAAAAAGGCAATCCAAGGTGAACAAGATAAGAATCACAATCCAGTACCAAATATTCAAAAACCAGGAGCAAAAGAATCCAGACCAAAAAATTAATAATTACAATAAATGAACAATTTCACAGTAAATTAGTGAACCACTGCTGAAGCCATCCATTTCACCTCAGTATATGGGCTGATTGTGGTCTCAGCAGGAGTGATGTCAGCATGGTTCCATCTCTTGAGAATTGACCCACAAAACACAAGGAATGTAGTAAGGAGAATACATATATAATACATACATACAAAATAATAATTAAACATATTATGAATCACAATTATGCAATTGCAATAAACACATGCAAAATAATACCTGAGAAATAACAAAAACAACAATAAAAAGGAAATACACACAAGCAAGGGGTTAAACCCTGACTGTAGCATAATATTCTTAACATTAACCTCAGAAGGTTGGTGTAGCTGCTGAAATATAAAGTGTAGTTAAGCACGGGTAAAACGCGTGCCGAAAGAAATCTCAAAGTCCAAAAATTTGTTTTGAAAATATTTAGTAAAAGTTAAAAGCAAATAATCCACACAAGAATAAAAGAAAAAATAGTTTCACACGTAGAATAAAAGGTAAACAAAAAAAGGAAAAGTGTATCTTCTCTAAACTTAGCTTTTCTTGAGAAACTTTAGTTATTCCTGTACTTAAAGGTTCTTTACTTCTTCTTCTCTACTTAAAGATTCTTAAATTCTTATATACTTAAAGATTCCTAGCTTCTTCTTCTGTACACTTAAAACGTAAGGTACAGCACATAAGTTAAGTGCTGTTTTCTTGCATATTTACTTCACACACTCATAGGCCGGTTGTCACATAGGCATGTGCCCAGGCACGGTTTAAAACCTTATGACTTCCACACCTTACTCATGGCAAGGCTGTCACTAACTGAAGAATAATGTTTACTCAAAGCTGTTAGAAATGGCAAGAATATACCATTACAATTCTATTTACGGGGGTTATAGGAACTTCCCATAGATTATGCATTGTCATCTAATAAATATTCATGAATCTTATAGAACTAGGAAAATGGCTCTAACAGTTCGCTTTATCAGATGTAAATAATATTCTTCCTTATGTGATTCCATTAGACATGTGAATATTTAAGAAAATAAGTGTCAGTTTGCTTTAAAAAAACAGTTAAAAAAGTAAATTCTTGCTGAGATTGCAAGAGATATTGGAGCAAGACACAAATCATAATCAGGAACATGTGCAGGAAGAGGACAAGGAAAGCGTGCAGCCTTCAAACAGACATTGATAGGACCAGTGCTGAGAGGGAGTGGTGCTAACCACTGCAAATCAAAATTTATGGACATGGCGAGAAACTCTTTTACAATATCGGAAAACCATAATATAGATAAGCTTGCAGGTCAAGTCTATGAAAGAAGCCTTAGATAGAGTAGCTTTGTTTAAAAGAAATGTAATCAGAGTACAATTAAACTCACACCGGTGTAATTATTACATGCTTTCTAACATTGAAGAGCAATGAAATTACATTTCGTCTTAGCAGCAAAATCTGTTAAAGGTTATAAAATGCTCCTTTTCTTGATCCATTTCAAATACTACTTCAGATAGTTAAATGAAACTACAGAACACTAGGCTTTCACTGATTAGAAGAGTTGCTAAATTGACAAATGGGAAATCTGAACTGCAATGCCAAACCCCTATGTACATTAGTAGTACAGATTTTATGAATTGCTTTAAAAGTATATAAGAATCCAGATTTCTAATTTGTCTCAGAAGTATATTATTACTGTGTAAAACCCTATCTCTCATTGTTCACATCACCTGAGTAAATAACAGAGCAGAAAATCATAATTTTCTTTTTTAAAATAAAAACAATATTTGTCTATTAGACATAGTTCTGTCCTTGCTGCACCAGTTACTAACATTATCAGTACATCTCTCTTGACTGACATGGTTCCTAATGCACTAAAAGTGCCTATTGTCAAACCTTTATTGAAAAAATAGATATAGACTCAGATATGCTTAATAATTACAGACCAATTTCAAATTAACCTTTTCTTTCTAAAGTACTTAAAGGTAATAGACTCACAGCTTCAGCCTCATCTTATACAAGACAACTTACTTGAAAGTTTTTAGACTGACACAGTACAGACTAAACATTAATGAATTCTTTCAGTGCCATTCTAACGTTTTCTCCTTGAATACAATGCCTACGGTTACTGTGTTGCTAGATTTACAGAAGAGCAAGTGGAAAAGACTTTACTGTGGCTGGTCAAACTCCCCTGGCTCACTAATTTTAGATTTTCCTTCTGTCAGTGGATAGAGACAACAAGCCAACACTGACACAGCTATATTCTGTCATCTGATTTTTTTAGCATTTTGGGAAAAACGTATGGTCACTGTTGATTTGCCGCTTGATCTGCACAAAAATAATTAAAGATTCACTTTTTCTTATTTTTCTGAGAAAATAAAAAAGCAACTAAACACTTTAGACATGTATTGTTCCAAAAACAGTGTAATTAGAAAAAATGATTACTCTGTGTTTATCCAATTACTGAACAAGCTTTAAACATTTCAGACGTACTAGAAGTATTTGGTACCTTGAAAATACAAAGCAGGTAGGAAAAATGGAGCATCAATGGGTGCACACATACACTTCATTTGTGGTGTCTTTTAAACAAAATAATCTTGTAAGAGAAGGGTCCTTTAGCATTTTTGGAAGCATGGTTGTTAAAAAAAACCTCTCTCACACACACAAACACACGCACACACACGCACACACACACACGTGCTGACAACGGACTATGCCTTATTTTAATGCACATGTCCTATAAATATCGAATCAAGATTCAAAAAAGTACACATAAAAACATAAGCAATTTGACAAACAAGAGGAGACGATTTAGTCCTTCTAGCTTGTTTGTTTACGTCATCGCTAAGTTGCCCAACTTCCAGCTACTTCAGAAAAGATGTCGAGGGTTCTGTTTCAACTACCTGGCTCGGTAGTTTGTTCCAAATTCTCACAACACCTTGCGTAAAGAAGTTCTTCCTGGCTTTATTCCTAAGTGCATTCACCCTTAATTTCCACTGGTGTACTCAAGTATGTGATATGCTGTTTAGTTTAAAGAATTTTGCTGGATCTACTTTATCAATACCTTTGAAAATTTTAAAGACTTGAATTAGGTTTGCACGGGGTCTCCTCTTTTCTAGAATAACAAGCTTTATAACGTGAGTGTGTCACAGTACAACATGTCCTTAAGTCAAGGGATGTAGTTGATCTCCTCTGCATTCTTTACAATATGCTGGACAAAAAGCACAGTTAACATTTTGTCTGGTTGAGCTAAATTAAGAGCCTTAGTTTAAGGTTAGGATAAGCCCAAGATGCAGTTATTCATTGGGTGTGCAGGGCAAAGATAGACAGAAATGCTGTGCTGAGCACGTGTTTCGAATAAGGGATCTGCTTAGGACAAATGGCTATATATTTGGGAAATAAAAGGCAACGAGACCACATTCAGTGCATCCTGCATTACTCCTAATATAATATGACTAGAAAAATGAGTAATGGACAGAATTAGACAGCTGTAGGAAACTGCAAACACCTTTCCTCTTTTATGTGGTTTGCTAAACAGTTTCAAAATTTAAAGGGTAAAATAAAATAAAAAAGTTTAAACATACATCAAAAATTGTCTACAATGCTTTTAACAAATGAAAAAATATGAAATATAAAATAATGGAATCATATTTCTCTAAAGCAGGGTTTCCCAAACTCAGTCCTGGGGACCAACTGTGAATGCAGGTTTTTGGTTCCAACCAGCTTCTGTTTTTAATTGGACTCAGGGCTAATTAAGTGAACTGTTATTTCCCAGATTCTGTGTTTTGGGGGCAATGTAGAAATTTGGAAACTAAGTTTGGTAGATAATATATACATACTGTATATACATCCACCCTCTATATATAAAATCATAAGCCTAAAAGTGCAACGATTTTGTGCAACGATTGTTTTTTGTCATGCTTTAAATCGGGCTTATTTTAAAACCTACATATATATGTTTGGTATCATTCTTTTCAGAATTTATCGAAATTTAATGCGATGTTAGATTTTCAGATTCTTTTTCCGTATTTAAATTATAAACTAAAAAATATCAAGAACTCACGTCCCGCGAGACGAGACTTTGTCCCAACAGATTTAACCACGCCTGGGGTCGGAAATAAAAGACAAAGACAGCTGCTGTACAGGCTTCTAAATGTTCGAAGCACCATGCAAGATGCAGATCACGTGGCACGGCAGCAGCAGCAGCAGCAACCCAGCAGCTGATCGAGCAAAGAAGAGTTAAAAATAAAAAAACTGTATTTGTTTCCCATTGTATTACTGTTTAAGAGGGGGTTTCAAAGGAGCAACCGCATCTCCTTGGGGTGCATTCAGCCCCCCTCTTCACAATTTCCCATTGGGATTAATAAAGTATTTATCTATCTATCTATCTATCTATCTATCTATCTATCTATCTATCTATCTATCTATCTATCTATCTATCTATCTATCTATCTATCTATCTATCTATCTATCTATCAATGCAAGTGGCAGAGACACAAAGTGGCTGGTGTGTAGCGCAGGCAAGGGGGATTGGTGAACGAAGCGAGCAGGGGGTAAGCCCCCTAGTATATTATATATATATATATATATATATATATATATATATATATATATATATATATAAATGTACTAAACAGTTTGTGAAAGATCAGCCTCGGCACAGACAGACATGGGCTCCAAATGTACAAAACATGCACCGTTTATTTACAGACCACGCAACACTAATAACACAGTGCACAAGAATACCACACTCTCCTCAGTCCTTTCTCTTTCTTCATGCCGTCTCCTCTCCTCTCTCATAAGCTCCATCCTCTTCCACCCAATTCCAGCTCCTCGAAGGGACTTTTATCACGCCCCGGATGTGCTCCAGGTGCTTGGTGATGGTCTTCCGGCAGTAATTCCTAGTGTGGCGGAAGTGCTGCCCTTGCACCCGGAAGCACTCCAGGCGTACACAGTTCCTGGTTCGGCAGCACTTCCTGGTGTGGCAGAAATGCTGTCCTCCAGGGCTCTAGGACCATCCTGGAATCCATGGGGGCTGCCCTCTTGCGCCCAGGGAAAGATAGTGCCCCTCTCCCGGTCCGTCCTTCTTCCAGGCATCCCTGTGGGGCAGGATCCCTGGTCATTTGCCACAAGTTATATGGGAATGATGACTGTTTTTTCTTTTTTAACAATATTTTCATAATTATGATGTTAATGGAGATTATCTTGTCATGTTGCGTCTTCGATTCATAGAGATTACTTTAGGTTTTTAGTGTATGTAACATAGTTTTGTGTTTGTATGTGTTAATATTTTAAAATGTGATAATTTGGTATTAATTGTAGTTGTCCTCTACACAGTAAAACCGTGGTGAAATGAAACCTACTACTTGTGTCTTAGACCCAGACCCATCAAAACTAGTGGCTGTTCTGGCATTCTATTGCATTCTTAGCATTATCAATAGTTCATTACTGACTGGCACAGTTCCTAATGTGTTAAAAGTGTCAGCTATCAGAATTTTATTTAAAACGTCAGAACTTACCAACATATGTTAACAATTACAGACATTTTTCATATTTACCTTTTCTTTTTAAAATACTTGAGGACATAGTTGCCACACAGCTTCAGTCTCACTTTACAGATCATAGTTTATCTGAGAAATTCCAGTCTGGCTTCCACACTGGTAACAGTACAGAAATGGCACTAACTTGTGTTATAAAAGACATTCTGATATCCTCTAATGAAGTAAATGTGAAATTTGACACCATTGACTACTCAATTCAATTACATAGGCTGGAAAATTACATTGAAAATTACTCTCAGGCACCATTCATGCATGGTTTAGTTCCTATTTATCAAATCGATTTCAGTACGCACAGAAATGAGCTGACAATACTACATTATTTTCTCTTCATCTGCATCCGTTGGGAACTATCATTATAAAAAAAAATCACTTTCACTTATATGCAGAATATACCTAGTGACACACATATGCATGCGAGACAGCTTAAGGTCTTTAGTGATGGTAGTGATGGGGTTGACACTGTGTACTATTGCCTTCGTTTCTCCTTCCTCTGCAGAACGAAAGATTGACAGCCACTCCATTGCTGATGTCACTACCGTGTCCATCCACCTGGACTTTTCTCTTCCTACCACTTGAATTCATAACCGGGAAATTGGCCATTCTGGTTCAGTTCTTATTCAGAACTCCAGTCTGAAAAAACTACTCCACATTTATTGCATGTTTTCTTTACTTTTGCTAATCCAATTATACAAAGTTACTGAAGAGATATGCCAACTTTATCTGTGTTTTTGTCCTCTTTTATATCTGCTATACCTTTCTTTTAGACCAAATGATGTTTCTCCAATAGTACCCTTAATTCATTGTAACAGTAAATTAAAAGTGTGGATGAATGATAACTGTTTGTCTCTGCATGCAGATAAAACCCAGAAATGCTATTGAATATAGAAAAAACCCCAAAACAAAACAAAACAAAACAAAAAAAAACCCCAGAAATGTTATTTAACAAGGGGAATGATGCAGACTGCAACAATAATCTGTCATTTGTTTATCTCTGTTGGTGTAAACATGAATCAGAACTCCAGCAGGTTTTGCCTCCATGGGGCATCACCTCAGTGATAATGAAAAGTGTAACAGCAAATGCAGTTTGAAGGACGAAAGCCGACCATGTGTTGTTTCCGGGCCACATCAGTTTTATATTTCTTTCCTGTGACCTGTAAAAATTGGAAGGTCTCATTAGGATTTTAGAGTGCAGTGTTGCTGTTTTTTGTTGCTCAATAAACAAACCCATTATTGAGATGAACCTGTGGCAATGCTACAGAGAAGACTTAAATTCCCAGCAGTCAGCAGGAGTGCACAGGGGCTGACTAGAGACTGGCAAAGACTTTAATGGGAGTTGGCATTTAGAGGGGGAATGGTTAGAGTGGAGCTACAGAAGTCTTTGACAAATAGCATCTAAGTGTATAAAATGTATGTTATGAAATGTTTCCTTTCTGCATCGCATTGGCTTTATTTTTGCTTGTAGGCTGTATATCTGTATATAATGCAGTTTTTCCATTTAAGATAAGCATAACTGATAACATTCTTCATATCTGATTTATAGTATATTTCATAGTATCAGAGTAAGAATTCATTGTTTAGCCAATTAAACCCATCAATTATCATCGGGTATTTTGCACACTGGACAGGCTTTTGTGTAACATTATATCTGAAGAATTTTGTCTCAATGTAAACATCTTGATGTTTCAGCATCTAGTTGTATATATTCTATATTTTATACATGTGTACACATATTTATATTGTAGCTGTCCGAGGGAATGACGAGTTGAAACACAAGATAAATGTTGGAGTGCCAACCTGGCTCTCCCCGTTTAAATCAAACGAAAAATATCATGTGATGGTGCAATAATAAACAAAAGAGTCACCAACTAGCATTTTAAACAACAGAAATACTATCTCTAATGGTGTGTTTGGATCACATAAATCAAGGTATGAAGTAGCTCTGTCTCTTTACTCTTCCATTCAATAAGTGATGCCTCATTCTAAGTGGATGGGCTCTTATGGTCCAGGGACTGAAAGAGGAGGAATTACTTGTCCTCAGTAGTTGGTTTCTCGGTGCAGAGGGGGTAAAGGAGGACAACATAGTTATCATCAATGCTTACTCTTGGCCCACAGTGGAATTACATACCTGAGAGGAACCTGGAGGGTGACCCTTTAATGCACATGCGCGACTTTATATATATATTGTGGCAAGCGGCTGGGGGCGGTACCCAGCCGGGATGCCCGGAAGGACCGGAAGAGGGATTACCAATCGTCCGGACCACGAGGGGCAACCACCCTGGGGTCTATGGGGACCACTGGAAAGGGTCTTGGAAGCTCAACTCTATAGGGGCCCATGGTCATCGCTAGGAGGTGCCCCGATGCCTGAGGAGCCCTGGCCCTCAGCACTTCCGCCACACCAGGAAGTGCCGGCGGAAGTTCATTGGGAGGCACCTGGCGCAAATCCGGGTGAACATAAAAGGGGCCGCCTCCCTCTATTCGGCAGCTGGAGTCGGGTGGAAGAGGACGAAGCCTGGAGGAGTGGAGTGGAGGCGGCCAGAAGGAAAGGCATCGAGGAAAAATGGCCTGGACTGTGGGTGTTTGGTGTGGTGTACTGGGTTGTGTGCAGTATATTTGTAAATAGATGGAGATAAATAAACGTGTTTTGGTGGTAAAACCTTTGGTGTCTGCCTGTCTGTGTCCGGGCTGTTCCCCACAATATATATATATCCATGTTCATGTAATCGTATTGCGATTCTTTTTGATGTTAAAAACAAGAAATCGACAACAGAAACACGAAACGCAGTTTACAGCATTCCAAACATCAAAAAGAATCACAACACGAATACATGAACATTGCAATGCCGTCAGAAGAAATGACTTACGATCACTGATCTACACGCATACTAAATCAACAGGACATACATTTAACTGGGACAATGTACAAGTAAGATTTAAAGCCAGTACCAAAAGTGCTAGAGAGCTGTCCGAATCTTGGCTATCAAATGAGAATACCATCAACAGACATTTGGACATAAATCCAGCATATGCAAACTTAAGAAGAACATGTTCATAATAAATAAAATATTTACAACCAATAACTCCCCTCCGATCACACTGACTTAGCCCCCACCACCTCACCGCACTACGTAATTTTTTGCTATATATTGCCTTTGATTCTTGTATGTCTAAGCATTATCCTCTGATGAAGGCCCCTGGTAGGGGCTGAAAGCTCAGGAATAAAAACTACTTTATGATACGTGATTCATTTTCTCCCTTTGTAGATCTCCAGCTGCAAATATGCAAACCATATCACAGACCTTCTCTTCCATATATATACATGTATATGTGTATGTAAGCCTGTAACACCTGTATTCTTGAGTACATTCAACTTCTAATGCAGATAAGACTGAACAGAGCTGAATATACTTATTTAAATTTTGTTCCGACATTATAGTATCTTGTAAAATTGCAAGTAATCTTTAAAATTATGGCTTCTATAGGTTAGTGTTATGCCTGTGCCTTTTAACTGTAAACATGGCATAGTTTTGTTATTATATAGTTAACAGCAAAGCATTTATAACTGCAAATTATCTTAGCGATTATACTGGAAAACTGCAGAATAATTTTATGTAATTTAAGAAAAAAAAAATGAAATCAGGCAATTTCTATACTAGCATAAAATACTATGCAGAGCTATTAGAATTACAATACAAAATGAAACAATACATTTCATTTACATATTCAGAACAAGCTATTCATATATTTAAAATGTGCATGACATATTTCATTCAACTCTTTTTTATTTTATTGCTTGCTCTTACATTAAAAATTTCACTCTGATATAAAATTACCTTACTGTCAAATACAGCTCATTTCTTTAAAATGAGAGTGAAAAGACTATTAGGTTGAACTTTCAAAATTGTCAAAATCATTTTACAATGTCATCTCTATGGCTCAGCATACTTTACTTTGATATCAAAATTATCGCTATACACATAGGTACCCTTTGAGGGCAAAAATAATTATCTTGACATGTAGGATAAATTATTGTCAAAGTGCCTCTTAAATTTTCAAAGATTGTAACTGTTGCAAATTTAAAGTTATGTACAATAATAAAAGTTTTTTTACACTGCAATGAATACTTCCCCTGATGCGAGGCAATTATCCATCCAAAATCTCAAACATTAATTAAAATCAGGAACACAAAACATAATCCATCAATCCATCCATTTTTGAAATCCACTTCTCAAAAATACAGAGTCTCAGGAAGCCAAAACATATTATTATTACTTATTACTGGCTGACACCTTTATTCAAGGCAACTTACAACATCTCAGATACAATCGGTTGCATTTCCTTTGCTTTTCCAATTGGAATACAGGTAGGTGAAGTGACTTGCTCATCCCACAGTAGTGGGTTTTTGAAATCACAACATCCAGGTTTGAATTCCAAAGTCCGAAGCCTTAATTACTATGCTACACTGTGCTGACCCCTACCCCAGCACACCATGTTTCATTTGTCTTTATTTTATATTGCACAGTTATCAATATGTAATGCTGTTGCAAAGCCATACCTCATTTATAGTCTTGGATTTGTAGTACCAGAATGTTCAGCGAAGAATCATGTATTGAATTATATGCTTTAACATTTGTTACTATAATCAGAAGAGATGTTAACGATTAGTCTTTGTTTAATTAATGTATGTCTAAACCAAACCAAATTATGGAAAATATGATTCATATTATTTTTCTTGGAGAAATGTAATTACCATGTAGCATTTTATCACATGATACGGGCTTACATTAGGACACATTGTTTGTTTAAATAGACACCTGAGGGCGGCACGGTGGCGCAGTGGGTAGCGCTGCTGCCTTGCAGTTGGGAGACCTGGGGACCCGGGTTCGCTTGCCGGGTCCTCCCTGCGTGGAGTTTGCATGTTCTCCCCGTGTCTGCGTGGGTTTCCTCCGGGCGCTCCGGTTTCCTCCCACAGTCCAAAGACATGCAGGTTAGGTGGATTGGCGTTTCTAAATTGGCCCTAGTGTGTGGTGGGTGTGTTTGTGTGTGTCCTGCAGTGGGTTGGCACCCTGCCCGGGATTGGTTCCTGCCTTGTGCCCTGTGTTGGCTGGGATTGGCTCCAGCAGACCCCCGTGACCCTGTGTTCGGATTCAGCGGGTTGGAAAATGGATGGATGGATAGACACCTGAGGATGGAATTTTAGCTACATATTGTAATATTACCTCTGAAAGAAGAATAAATGTCTTCAGCAAAAATGTAAAATATAAAATGTCTTCAGCAAATATGTGTCAAAAATAACTCAGAGCTGGGACATTTTGAGTGACAGCATGACAGAGTTCACTGCAAACTGGGCAATTCTGTGCTGAAATACAAAAGCAGCACATGTGCAATGCATTACTACTTAAAAAATAAGCATCCCGCTTGTGAGGTTAGACTGCTGTATTGGCAAAACTAGCAAGGAGTATATGTGATGTCCAGTGGTAGGAGGAAATCATACAGAAAGTTGAAGGAAATCACACAGGATGTGTACAATGATAGAACAAGAAACTTTTCCAAAGAATGTGGCTGATAACAACTGATTCTGGGAGGTAATCAGATTGGCAGGAACAATATGGATCTTTTATTTATAAAAAACGTGATAACAAGGAGAATAGAATACATGGCTCAGTTGATCTTGATCTGGGCAAGATGGTGTTAATATTTATTGACATTATATG
The DNA here is from genome assembly GCF_900747795.2 of Erpetoichthys calabaricus. Taxonomy (NCBI): domain Eukaryota; kingdom Metazoa; phylum Chordata; class Cladistia; order Polypteriformes; family Polypteridae; genus Erpetoichthys; species Erpetoichthys calabaricus. Next base: position 78,898,692 of record NC_041395.2, read on the forward strand.
TAAATTAAGGCTGTAAACTATAGCCAAAGATAAAGACATGCACTTCATAAAGTCCACAGTATCACAGATCAGCTAATTTTTTGCTAATAGTTAGCTATTCTTGGAGTACTTGATCCTAACAGACAAAATGCAAACAGACTGTAAACATGAATATTAAACAAAGCATTATTAAGGAAATGTCTGTATGAAGGAAATTTTTCATTCCAAAGACTTCTTATCTTACTTTTTGTTATTGGCATAACACCCAGAAAATCCTTCAAAGATGGTAATATCAAAAGGTCAAAGCACATTCGTTTGTAACAGTGAAACAAAGGGTTTGCTCTGGATATGCAAACAACAAAGAGTTATGTCACAATAATATCAGTGGTACCACGGACACCAAATTTTCAAGCCAGACATACAGCACAACTGCTATACTTGCAGGGAAGCTTATTGTTGTCCTGGAGAAATGGAAATATGCAGGACAAATAGCTGTATGTATTCATGACAGCACCCAAAATATCAAAGCTGCTTTTTCCCCGATCATCATGATCTGGGCTGTCAAATGCTGTTCTTGTAGTCAATGATGGATTAAAAGGATGTCATTTTCACTGCTGAAAGAACAGTGAAACACTTCAATCACAGAACTGTCTTAATGCATGGTAGACTAAACAAAAACAGATTCAACTGCCAAAGCACAACCTGACTTGGTCACGCAAAACCAGATGGTATTCTATTCTGTAACATGTTTGACAGACAGATGAAAGAATGATGAGGACTGCTGTGTCTGACCTCATATTGACCAAACACCAAGAAGACAAGATACACAAAATTCAAAATTAATATTTGCAGATCATGTAAGAGATTGTGTCTGTTTTGACATCTCTGGAATTTTGGACAACATCAGAGACTGCTGTCTCCGTTTCAAACATTTACTATATCACACTTAGTCTCCTTCAGACACACATCAAGATGACAGATGAGAACAGCAAGCAAGTGTTGCATTTCATATCCAATATTTCGGAGACATTGGGAAAAAGCATTTAGGTACCTGTTATTAACAGATAGCTATACTATGGGCTATAAAATATTTGTAATAGTCAATGCTCTGCATAGCCTACTTACTTGGGGAGACTAGCTGAATATCTGCAGCTGTGAAAGAATGTATCAATGACCAACCACCGAAATGCTTGGAAAATCTGCACAGGAATTATCTTTCAAAATTAGGGGTACAAAATAATGTCAAAGTTTAATCCCTTTTCAACTAGAAAAGAAATATTAAGAAAGGAGTTGACCAAAAAGAACACTTAGAAGGTTAATTTAATAGAAAAAAAGATTGCACTTTCATGAATCACCATCACAAGCAACTGTGACTGAAGGAAACACATGGCAAAAAATACAAATACAATCCTGGCTTCAGATTTTTCAAAGTTGTTCTGTGGCAGCTCAGAGGAAGTTGAGTTTCTTTTTCCTAGACACAGCATTATGTTACAGGGTGCAAACGGTCTTGAAGTTCTCTAGGGTGTGTTTAGAGAAACATTTACCAAGAGCTTCAGTTCTTAATCTTACTCAAAATAATATGAAAGATATTTGGAATGGTCTTGGCATAATTAATGAACTCAAACCATCCAGGACTCTGTTTCTGGATGCATCAAGGGCAAAGCAAATACCCTCAACAAACTATTTAACAGATTTTTTCTCCCACCACCACCTTCTTCCAATGGCCAGTCCTCCCATGCCATTCGTCTTTGATCCAGATCACATGGCATTGTTTTCCTCCAAAAAAGATCTGGAATACTGATTAGTCTGACCACAATACACTTTTCCACTGTGTGATGGTCCATTCCAGAAGCCTACAAGCCCAGCGCAGTTGACACCACTTCTGGATGTGGTTAACATAAGGCTTCTTTTTAGCACAGTAAAGTTTTATGTGGTGTTTGTGAATGTAACTCCATTTTGTAGTACTTGACAAAAGTTTTCCAAAGTAATCCCTTGCCTATGTGGTTATATCAGCTATTGATGAGTGGCGGTTCTTGAAGCAGAGCCATGAGAGGAATAGGAGATCATGGGTGTTCAGCTTAGACTTGCTCCATTTCCCTTTATGCACTGAAATTTATCCAGATTCCTTGAATTGCTTAATGATATTATGCACTGTAGAGGGAAGAATATACAAATCCCTTCCAAACTTTCTTTGAGGAACATTGTTTATAAACATCTGAGCCGAAAGGCAAAGCTCTCAATTTACCGGTCGATCTACGTTCCTACCCTCACCTTTGGTCATGAGCTGTGGGTAGTGACCGAAAGAACGAGATCAAGATTACTAGAGGCTGAAATGAGTTTCCTCCGCAGGGTGTCTGGGCTTTCCCTTAAAGATAGAGTGAGAAGCTCAGTCATCTGGGAGGAGCTCAGAGTAGAACCACTGCTCCTCCGCATCGATAGAAATCAAATGAGGTGGCTTGTGCATCTTGGACATCTTAATCATTTTCTCAAGCATTTGTTGACAAACTGGAGATCCCCTGTCCATCTTTGCTCCTACTCAGCCTTTCGTGGATACTTCTTTTGTACCAAATCATGATTACAATCACTTATTCATATCACCTATTTGAAATCACATTATTATTTAATTATTTTACATCATTACCAGCCCTAATTTGCCCCGTTCCATTTTTTTGCAATGTGTTGCAGGTGTGAAATGCATGATTGGATGTATATTAATAAATGAAATAAAGTTGACCAGACAAAACATGAAATATCTTGGGTTCATATAGTCTGCAATTAAATAAAAGTTAATGTAAATTAAAGAATCACTGCTTTTTCTATACTGTCCCAACTTTTTCTGACTTGGGGTTGTAAATCTCTATATACATAAAATCTGTATGTCTGTCCACTTTTCACACAAGAACTACTGAACGAATTTAGATCAGGTTTTTTTCTATAATTTGCTTGAACATTCCGGCTGATTTTGCGACTTCTCTCATTGTGCTATGTATCATAGTTCGCTTGCAGTACCGATTTATTTGCAGCCTGCCAAGGGGGGTTGGGGGTGGGGGGTGCCCTCCTCACTTATGCACCTGCCTCAGGGCATTCCTTACCTCCACTTAGCTAGTGAACTACTTAACGGAATTTGATCAGGTTTTTTTCTATAATTTGCTTTCACATTCCGGTTAATTTTGCGACTTCTCTCATCGCGCTAAGAATCATAGTTCGCTTACAGGAGCGACACTTTCACGCAAATCCGAGACAGAGGCTGTGGGCCGAGGGATAGGCAAGCGTGACATCAGGAGTAGGGAGCTGAGCAGGGCCTTCCTCACTGTCCTGTTTCACTCCTATGCGGGCTGAGCCACAGGGGACGGCTAGTATTTTATAAAAGAAGGCTACATTTAAGTCAAAGTTACAGATATAAGCATCATTTATGTCCTTCTATGCCAAGCTGAGGTCACTAAACTATGCTGATGCCTGCTATGCTAACATATTAAATCATTTTCAGTGCACCTTTAAAATCATGCTGCAGCAGCAATGCCATACAGCCTAACAATTGTGACGGGCGGCTGGGTCCATGCCCAGCCGGGACGCCCCTGCTGCACATGTTCTGGGGGAGCAGCCATGGGCTCCTCAGTACCTCCCCCGGGATGCTTGGTGGCAGCCTCCCTGGTTGACGATGGTGCCTCAGTTTCCCGCAGGGTTCCATGGGAGATGGAGTTCTCCACAACCCTGTGGGGATCTGGGGTGACCACCAGGGGGTGCTGCATGGATCCCGGAGCCAACCTGGACACTTCTACAGCCCCGCCCGGAAGTGCAATTAGCAACAGGTGATCAAGCACCTGGAGAACTTCTGGGTGGGCTATAAAAAGGGCCAGCATCCACCACTCAGGAGCCAGAATCAGGAGGAAGAGGACGAGGTTGCCTGGGAGGAGTGGTGGTGCCAGAGGAAGGATTGGATTGTGTTGTGTTGTTGGATTTAAGTGCTTTGGGACTGTGTTGTGGCTGGGGGGTTCATGGGGAAGACGTGCCCTCCAGCTGAAGAAAAATAAAAGTCCTCTTGTGTTTTACATGTGCCTCAGTCTGAGTCTGTGTCGGGTTGGGTGCTATATAGCGTTCCTTTTACACAATGTTCTCCTTCCCAAAACAGTGACTGGAACTGGAATGGGTCATCTACTGAGGGTCAGTCAAAGGTTATTCAATAAGGTAGTGATATCTGTCCTAAAATGCCATGATGCTTTTAGGAGACATGTACAATTCAGCTCAAGCAGATGATGTAGACACTGAACTAGACAACTTCTTTGATGTATAATTCTCCATTTTTGTATGTAAACTCAGCAGTGTTCCTGAACTGGAAAGAAGTTGCCTGAGCATACCTGCTAATTCAATGCCACATAAATGGATGTTTTTATGTCCTGGCCTGACAATTAACAATTACCATGCTGTGTACTCCTGAGCATGCCGACATGCTCCTCTTCCTAAACAAAAATGCTTATATGATTTTCAGGAAACATAAACAGACAACTAATGAGATATTTTTGATTACTTTAAAAACTAAATGAATAATCCATCCATCCATCCATTATCCAACCTGCTATATCCTAACTACAGGGTCACGGGGGTCTGCTGGAGCCAATCCAAGCCAACACAGGGTGCAAGGCAGGAAACAAACCCTGGGCAGGGCGCCAGCCCACCGCAGTAAATGAATAATGCATAAACAAAACTTTTTCTTGAAAAATTGTCCTATTATTTACTATGTTATTACACAGGATATTTCTCTTTAACAATTAAACATTTTTATTAAATTAAATGGAATGTCAGCTATTGATTATGAAATCAATCCATACTTAGGCTATTAGCAATAAATCAAAACTGCATGACAAAAATACTTGTACTTTAAACCCAAAAATGTAATGTGCCTCTTGTTGACCAAAAAAGTCAAATGGAAATCATAGCAAGTTATGCACACTCAAAAGTGTGGTTCTTTTACAAAGAAGACATAATAACTCACACATACATCTGAGATATTCATGATACTGAACATTGCAGACTACAGAGTTCAAATAAAATAAACCTATCTATTACAAATAATCTTTATTTGATCCTCATGTTTAATATTTTACCATAACCATAAAAAATCAGCCACCTCCCTGCATGTGCAAGCAGTAGAAGCTAACCAGTAAATCACTTCAGCTTCTTTTACATTTTTATGGTATCTTACATGTACCATAGATTCAGCCTCCATATGATCTATAAGTCCACCAGGTCCCTTGTCACAGCTTCCCACATTGGCAAATCTGCACTTTACTCAGAACTAAAGTGAAAAGCATTTTCAGCAGTTTAAGCATGTATAAGAAAAAAGGCAACAAATCATATGTGAAATTTAGGAGTGGTGAGAGATACATTTTTTTATTCTTTAGAATTTGTGGCACCTAATTTGATGCAAATTCTATTAAAACACTTAATACTGTGCTAGTTTTTGTTTTAATGTTTATTCAAGTAGAAAATAATTATATTGATGTGAAACTAAACTTTTTCTGTATTTCAATATCACAAATTGAAAATGCAAAGCAATTAAAATTGCATATTCTGATAAAATAAGACAGGAAATTACAAAGAATAAATAAGAGGTGCTCCTTTCTCAATCCCCTTTACCGCAATGGTGTTTGGCACAGTTTTTATTTATTATTATTATTAATATTATTATATATGGGCATTGTTAAGTTGAATGTCTAGTTATCCATTTGTAAGTTGAAGCTAAAGCATAGCTGGGACTTTCAGCAAGGCAGTAGTCCAAAATGAATAGCATGACCATATTAGAATGACTAAAAAGAAGCAACATTAACAGTGGGAAAAGGATCTCTCTCTCAACATATCATAAAATGAGTGGAAGGTAGCAATGCAGAGAATTCATTCGAGCTCCATATGTGCAAAGCATACAATTATTCATCTCAAAATTATATATCGACCACATCTATCTCGCTTGAAATTATTCAAAATGTTTGCAGGGCAAGATCCAACCTGTGAACACTGCAATTAAGCTCCAGCCTCACTGGGTCACATGTTTTGGGCCTGCACCAAATTAACATCATTCTGGACAAAAATTTTTAAGTGCCTTTCAGACAGCCTTGGTGTCACAATCCCTCCTAATCCACTAACAGCTGTGTTTGGTGTTCTTCCAGATGGGCTTAAAGTGGAGAAGGACAAACAAACTGTGATTGCCTTCACTACACTATTGGCACGCAGACTTATTTTGCTAAACTGGAAGAATCCTAACTCTCCTCTTTGAAGTCAGTGGGTAACTGATGTTTTATATTTTTTGAAATTGGAAAAAATCAAATTCTCACTTAGAGGATCTGTGCAGAACGTTTTCAAAATCTGGCAGTGTTTAATCAATAATATTTTAGACTAAGCTCTTAAAGCACTGAGGAAGTAGATTCTCTCCCCATTTCTTTTTCTTCTCCATTTATCTGTATCCACCTATTAAACTCTTCAATTTATTTATTTTTACTATTTACAAGTTTTAGTCCATTGGCCATGCTCTCTTTCTCGGGGTGGGGGTTGATTTGGTTTCAATCCTATGTTTTTTGTAAAAATTGATCTATTTGTATGGAATGATTACAATAAAATCAATAAAATTAAAAAAAAAAGAAGCAACATTAAAGCTTTGGGCAAGTCCAGTTAAAGTCCAGAGTTATGGTTTCCATTTTTGCGCATCTTCCAACAAAACTCTATTCTCTTCTAACCTCTTTGAAAATAGGATCAGTGTTTTGGCACCTGAAAAAATGTCACCCTGGTCCTTTTCTTAGACACAAAATGTGAAAAACACAAGCTGGAAGCATCAGAAGGAAGCAACGCAGCTCTCAATTATTTTTATAATGAAGGCAGTTAAACCACCTGATGTTTTACTATTGGCCAATCATTAGAAAGGGGATTTGCATCTGTCGAGTTTAATTTAAAACTAAACATTGTCTTTGGGCAGGAGTACATTTTAGAGAGTCCATCGTGGCTCATGCCTTGTAAACTTTTCCATTGAAACTCCTGCCTGCTGCAGTGTCGTTTATACCTTATGGTGTTTTACTTATAAAAAAGTTTTTTGTAATCTGCAGTTTTATAATCTGCTTTTTTGCAAATCGTTCATGGGTTAAAGTAATGATGACATTTAAAGTGTCTTTCATATTCCTTTCCTTATCATTTAAAATCAGAGTAGTATTTTTCACATGTTCATATTTTTAGAGAGTTTGCCAAAACTGGCACTGTATTTCAAATACGAAAGTGCATGCCATACAGGTTTTAAAATATAGTAGTATAAATAAATATGCCTTGTCTGTATTACCAGGCCTCTTCACAAGGAGGAGGGGAAAACTGTGACAAAGATTTATATGCATACAGTACACACAAACCTTTAACATCTATATTCCAAAGCTCACTAACAGAAGGAGGGGTAACTGTGTGCTATATAGCAGACAAAGCCACCAAGTTTACCATGTATTCAGTCCCGCTTTCCTAAAATAGGGACTGAGAGTTTCAAATCTGTCTACAAACATCACCGCTATTACTATTTTTGCTCTGAAAAGCACCGGGGCATCTTTTTGACCCCATTAGGTAGAAATGATTAAGCACTATCTTGACAGAACCTGTCAAAATTAAACTTTAAGTAGGCTATCTACATAGTAAGGTGATGGCCTTTTCGTCTTAGCCTTATAAAGTGATTTGCCTGTTAATTAACTTCATCATTCCGAGAAATACAGTATATACTATAGGATAAAGAAGCTAGAGAAAATGTGGTCTGTGAAACGCACAATATAAAGTTAAAACAGGTTGCTGACAAAAGTGCTTACTTGAGTACAAGTTTAAAACATAAAGACAAATTTCTCCTGAATGTGATTTGCAAAACAACACACTCAGCAGCAACCCTGCGGCAGTTTCTTTTTAATTTTTTTAGTCTGAAAGCTCTTAACTGATTTGCAATAAAAATAGGATGGTTGCCAAAAACACAAAGAGATTGAACAGGTTAAAGGTTGCTTTCAGGAAAAATAAGATTAGTAGTCCTGCAATGCACTTGGGAGGTTGTATTTCTTCAACCTGTGTTTCTGCCTTATGATGAGTGATACTACTTTGTTTTCTCAAGCTCATAATCATTTTTACCATAGCATTTAAAACAGATTGTTAACCTCTCAATAACTGAACAGGTTCAAGATACCCCTGATCTGTTAGCTGCAACCACTGACTGCAAGGTAAGCAGCATAGATAGGATTTTATTTGTCCCCAGGGGAAATTTGGCTTTTTACAGAAGCTCTTCAAATAAATAAATACTAAAATATACATATAAATAAACACACACCAGAAGAACTAAAAAGGAAGCAAATTTAAAAAGAAAGAAAACTTCTGACGTGGCAGTCATAGTCACAGTGAGGAATTATAGAGGCGCATTGCTGTTGGTATAAGGGAGCCCCAGGAGCGTTTCTTGACACACTTCTGCTGAATGATCCTCAGTGTTAGTGTGTCAGAGAGAGAATGTGTAGTATTGTTCAGAAAGGCACTCAGCTTAGTCTTCATTCTCCCCTTTGCTTCTACCTCCAGATAGTCCAGAGTGCCTTTTTAATTAGCTTGTTAATTTGGTAGGCCTCTCTTGAAGTGATGTTACCAGCAATGCACATCACAGCATAGAAAATCAGCCATCACTGAGCTGTAGAAGATGTGAAGGATGTCACTTGTGACTTTAAAGGAACACAGTCTCCTAAGGAAAAAGGGACTTTCTTATACAGTTCCTCTGTGTTACAAAATCAGTCCAACCTGTCATTGATATGGACCGCCAAGTACTTGTAGAAGTGCACCACCTCTACATCAACTCCCTGAATAGTGACCAGGCATAGGGGCTCTCTGGTACAGTAATAGTCAGTAACCAGTTCCTTGGTTTTGCTGATGTTAAGATGGAGACAAGATGGACATCAAGAACCATACTTCTCCACTTGACTCCTATACGCTCTCTAATCCTTCTTATCAAAACACCCCATAAGTGCAGATTCATCTACTGTAGGGATTTCTGTAGATGACATGACCTGGTGTTATGTTTATAGACTGAGGTGTACAGAGTGAAGAGAAAAGGAGACAGGACTGTTCCTTGTGGTGCTCCAGTGTTTTTCAATATCCATATCAGATACACAGTTCTTGAGATCTCACAAACTGTGGTCTGCCCAACAGAGAGTCCATTATCCAGGACACCACAGGCTCATCCTTCACAACCGGTGACACATGATCTTCCCCATCAAAACCATGTCGTCTGTTTAGTGATACTCCTATTCTTGCCTTGTGATGCTCAATTACGTTACCAGGCATGCATGTTAAGTGTACTATTTGATAGTTACTTGGACTGCGGTGGGCTGGCGCCCTGCCCGGGGTTTGTTTCCTGCCTTTCACCCTGTGATGGCTGGGATTGGCTCCAGCAGACCCCCATGACCCTGTAGTTAGGATATAGTGGATTGGATAATGGATGGATAGTTACTTGGATCAGCCCAAAGCCTAAGGAACTAACTTAACATGTTACATCCTAGATATCTGGGGACAAATATTTCTTTTACTTTAATTTAAGCTGCTCCTTGAGTGCAGAGCAATTAACCAGTCTTCTTCACAAATGCAGCATAGCGTCTGCAGAATTTGAATGAAACTTAACATTATATGTCTCCTAATGGTAGTGTTGTAAACTGTGACTTCAGATTTTTCAGGGAAGGAATACAGAAGTTTGGAAGTAATGTATTTATATTCACTAATCATGGTGCCAGAAAGTGGTAACATGTTGCATGTTGATTAGCACACAAACGTATTTCACTGTACTTTTTACACATGTCATTAATAAACCTATAAAATTGGAATGGGGTGGAGCACACCACATTTCAATAACTAAGCAGAGCTGGTCAAATGTTAAAATGGCCTACAAGTGGTTTACCATTCATAGACTTCTCTAGGCTTAAATATGGTTTACTTTCAATTAAACATCAAATAATATGTACAAACATCGAAATATATTGTTTGGTAGAAGATCTGGGAACTTCTTAAGAATTTCAAGTTAGCCAATATTATAATTGTTTCCCAAAAAAAGTGATAAGGTAAACTCTTAATATTTAAAAATGGATTACCTTCATTGATGTCATGGGCAAATTCATTGAAGCAATTATAAATAACCAGATAGAAAAGTACCTATCCAGATATGATAAATTTTAGTTAGCTTTGGTTGAGAACGAGAATCTCCTTCTTATTATTATATAAAAAAAACAACTAATAGAAGTAAACAAAGTGATATTATCTACCTAATCATCTTGGTCAAAACTCATGGAACAGAATTGAAAATTATCTGTTGGTTGAACTTTGATCACAGGTAGTTGAAGATTTCAGTGGAACCCACAACTGAGGTCATACTAAAATTAACTACAAGAATGCCTCCTGTTCCCAATGTGTTTTATGTAATGGAGGACAAATTAAATTTAATATCGCTAAGCCTTTATTGCTTCATGTAGAAAGAGACCTGACTTGTGGCACGCATGACCATGTAGTATGGCAGTACATGAACAAAGGAGAGACAAGGCATCCAAAAGATTAGGAAAGCTAAAAAAAGAATGTTTATTAACCATTAGTTTTAGAGGTGTACAATTTGGGACATAAATGTTTTTCCCCATATGATGGGATAAATGGTATTCCAGCATCAAAACCCCTACCAGCATGATTAAAAATAGTTTTTACCCAGGAAGATCTGCAGCAAAATCCTAACCAGCAGGCTCAAAAGGTTTTCAGGCCAAAGTGATATGTGTCATGAATATCTGTGAGACTCTACTTATTTCATTTCTATCCTTTAACATGGGATCTGTCAAATATTACACTTTCCCTACTTCACACTGCACATTATTGTGTCTTGCTTTATTGCTTTTCTGTACTGCATGTGTTTTATTTTATTTTCTATTTTGTTGTATTTCTACAGAGAGAACAAAGTCGAGCTGAAATTCCAATATACCTAGAAGAGTAAAAAGTTAAGAGATAAGATTTTATTTATTTTTTTTATATTAAAATTAAACATTCAGTTGTATTTATTATTAAAAGTTTTTTTTTTAATATAGTCTTCTCCTTCAGCACTACATTTTCCTCAAAATCATTACTAAATTAGGAATGTATACTGAAATTAACGGTATTGACAGTCAGTAAATCAGTCATTATCCAACCTGCTATATCCTAACACAGGGTCATGGGGGTCTGCTGGAGCCAATCCCAGCCAACACAGGGCGCAAGGCAGGAAACAAACCCTGGGCAGGACACCAGCCCACCACAGGGCGCACACACACACACACACCAAGCACACACTAGGGCAGTGGTTCTCAATCTGTGGTTTGGGCCCACCTAGGGGGGCGCGAAAATGTGAAAAAAAGAAAACAAGAATTGAAAATATGAAAAATATATGTATTGAAACTAAAACAAATTAATTTAAAATATATTCTGATACTAGAAAAATAAATATAGAGTTAGATAAATGTCGATAAAAGTTAAGTAGGTATAATAAAATATGCATCTATGATATATCATTAATTAAAAAAGAACTGGCAATTGGTAAAAAAGAGCAAATTGGTATTAGTGGGCTCCTTTCAAAAAAACGTTAGGGGGGCGCGATTAATACTGTTATGAAAACTTGGGTCACAAATACTTAAAGGTTGAGAAACGCTACACTAGGGACAATTTAGGATCACCAATGCACCTAACCTGCATGTCTTTGGACTGTGGGAGGAAACTGGAGCACTCGGAGGAAACCCAGACAGACACGGGGAGAACATGCAAAATCCACGCAGGGAGGACCTGGGAAGTAAACCCAGGTCTCCTTACTGCAAGGCAGCAGCACTACCACTGCACCACCGTGCTGCGCCAACGATATTGTCATTTCAAGGAATGTGGTACAGTAAAAACTAGAACAAAATTAAACATGCTTTTAGCTAACAATATAACAGTCCCATAAACTGAAAATAGAAAGAGATATAAAACATGAAGTGCAGTGGGAGCAAAGTACACATTAGCAGGGTGAGGACAGATATATGTCCTTGAGCAGGTGCTTTAAGGCTCTTTCAGAGTTTACTTGACGTATGCTTTTATCTGAGTCTTTGGTTCAGTCTGAACTGTTACAGCCTCTGAATACTGAGCAGCAAAACTAAATAAACAGAAAAAAAAATAAATAAAAAACATAAAATACAGTAGGTGAGACAGACCCCATTTTTGACAGCTCTCCTAATGAAGTTAAATGTGCAGAAGAGTCAGAGAGGCACCTCCGGGAAGTTCTTTGTCATTAGATGGGAATTAGAGGAGCCTGTCAGTCTGCAGGTGGGGTTTGTTGGTGGCTCTGTAATCTTGTTTTCTTTAAGGCATGGAGTTCTGTTGAATGCCCTTCAAATGAAGCAAAGCTGACAACATCAAAAAATGTTCAATATGCTTAGCAAGAAAGCCAAAAAAGTAATGATGTAATGGCTTCAATGTTTAAAATCCAGCCTATTATGACATTGGAATCCAAGGAAATATAAACTATTCTCTATGAAGCCATTATGTTATAAATTAATATTCATAATACAGCCATCATTCTGAATCAGGCACTGAGACCAGGGTCAATTGCAAATAATACAAATAATAGGATACACAAACACCTGGGCTTGAACTGAGTTATAAATACAATTCCTGAGGCACCAAATGAGAAAAAGTCTTTTGAAATATTGCCAAACAATGTTTTACAAATCATCCAGCATCTGTTACAAGTCCAAAGTGGTAATCTGAAAAGCATGAGTAATACTAAATTTAATTTAAAACTGATAAGAGAACCTCTTGTGAAAAAAAAAAATTGTACTGTAATCTACATTTTAGATGTACACTGGAATGTTAAGACAGAATATTTAAATTCCTTCATTCACTTTTATCAAGATAACTATTCCAAGAAAGACAACATCTACCTTTGTCATTAAAAAATAGAGGAAAAGACATTCATGTGGACAAATTGCTGTGGTTATATTTCTCCTGTGCCCCTACTAAGCTTTACTCTGAATGCAAAATTGCACTAGCATATCACTCTGCTGTTTTTACTATAAATTGGGTTTAAGAGTTAGAATCTCTGAGTCTTTTCTGGTTGGATTATAATGGGGTGTGGACAAAATAACAGAAAAAATATATACGTCAATAACCTAATAAGGATTAAGGCTACCCTCTGTCTTCAGAACAGCTTTAATCTTTCTTGGAATGCTGTCAAGTCAGGTACAGAACTGAGTGTAGTGGGGTACTGTGCCTGTGGTCTTTGAGGGATAAAGCAAATGGTAATATGCTTCACACTTTGCACTCTAGAATTTCCAATCAAGGTGAAATGCTGTTTACATCTGATATTGAGCATACCAAGGAGGAGGAGGAGGAGGAGGTTGGGAGCATGCACTGCCAAAGACATTTAAGTTCCTCTAGGTGGTCATGAAACCATTCTTGAATTAATTTATCGGCATGTGTGGGGGCATTATCATCCTGGAATAGGGAACATCATGAAGCGTCAATGTTTGCAACATTGAAGGCATAAGAAGACCTTATATTCTTTGACCATTACATAACCATTCAGTGCAAAGAAGGGTAGACTGGCATTACTCACTTTACTTTGCTTTGGCACACATGTCTTTTAATTATGTGGCAGCTGCCAGACCCTCCTTCACTGACATTTTACTTCAGGTTAATTTTCAGTTCTCCACACAGATGCCCTTTTTGTAAATCAGCCTCTGAGTCTTCTGTGCAAATACTAGTATACCACAGGCAAATGACATCTGTGATGCATCATTTAAACACTTGGTCAGAGAACAAAGGGACATAACTCAACCACTGGCAACCTTGTTGAACAAAAGTGTGTACCAAAAGTCAACTAAAAGTTTGGGCCTAAGTGCACCTATGAAACGAAGGAAAAACATCCACTCCTTCCTTCATAACCCATTGCAAGTTAGATTTGTGCTCTCTGAGTGCTCTGTCCCATTCTCTGTCTGGTGTTAACTTCTGCTCTGCACCCCATTGCATAAGGGGCGGCAGTAACAAAGGCTGGAGTGATTCCTTTAACTCCAAAGGGTAACCTAATTCTGGAATGTAATGCTGGCATGTAAGAGTGGAACACCACCTGAAACGGAGTATAAGTACAAACCTTCTGAAAAGAAAGTGGTGTGCACTATCAAGGGAGACTATACATAAAGAAACATGTTTGTCTTGTTGAAGAAGTAATGCAAATGACCATTGACTGCCCAGCAAACACAATTTTATGTTAGCAAAGGGTTTTGTCTGAAACATTACAGGCCACTGCATTTGAAACCTCAAAGACAAACTGTAGTACTATCTGCCACAGCTGTAATTAAAGAGTATCAGAACAAAGAAAGAAAAAGTGCACTGAACATCCTTTCATGTGTGCTGCAGAAAGCCAACAAATTCTGGCTTACGCCCAGAATCAACAAGTTACCATACCATAAGTATACCTTCTTTGATTCTGAACAGTTAACATCAAGCCAGCTAATATTACAACATTACCATGGAACAATCTAGATGAGAACAAGTCATTCAGCCCAACAAAGCTCGCCAGCCCTATCCACTTAATCCTTCTAAAATAACTTCAAGTCAAGTTTTGAAAGTCCCTAAAGTCCTGCTGTCTACCACACTACTTGGTAGCCTTTTTCATGTGTCTGTGACTCTCTGTGTAAAGAAAACTCCCTAATGTTTGTGCAAAAGTTACCCTTAACAAGTTTTCAACTATGTCTCTGTGTTCTTGATGAACATACTTTAAATTAACATATAACTACTTGTTCCGACACCTGTGTCTAATATATGGGAAAAATTTCCTAGTTTAGAACCTCAAGTCCTGGGGGTGTCTACCCAGGCTAATAAGATCCAACAGGGTAAATAAGGGGAAATAAGTGCCCCGGACAATGTTGACGGGTGCCAATTAACACTTGCTCCTACAGGGCAAAAATGTGTTAGGTGAAAACATAGTATTTTAAATCCCACACAGATGGTGAAGGGCCCCTCTTTAATTGATTGAGGGTCCCAAACTGTCCATAGGCTATAAAAGAAAAGGGGCAGTTTGTCAAAAATGAAAGAATCGCCCAGCAAAGTGGAGGCAGCCAATCAGACACGCCAACCTGAGTCACATGGCATAACTATGGCGGTTATGTCAGTGAATGAGACGTCTAAGCACGATGTGGCCCCAGTGAAAACCTTGCAGGAAGAGGTGGAACATATCCAGTTTCCACTGTGCTGTGTTTAACATGCAGATGGAGCAGCCGGAGGGATGGGAAAAATAACTTTGTGTCCGGCTGACATGATATAAGATGGACCAGTGGAAGAAAAGAGTTGGGAGCTGTTCCTTCCCCCATGTGTCCGGCTGACATGATATAAGATGGACCAGTGGAAGAAAAGAGTTGGGAGCTGTTCCTTCCCCCATACGCTAGGTGGCAGTGGTCCTCATATGTTAACACATTCAGAACATCCGCAGAAGTGCTTGGGAGTTGGAGTCTGGAAATGTATCCCTTTTGGGGAACCTGGGTACTAACAGAGGTCACTGTCAGTCTACGACCTCCTTACTTTCTTTATGGCCCGGAAGTGCTGTTAGTTAGGAGGCAGCTCGCAACACTCAACGGAGGATAGAAGGAAAAAGAATTATTTCTGTGTATTGTGGATGGTCTTTGAAAGGTGATTGTTGGAAACTTGAAGAAGATAAATAAATATCTTATTTTATTCTAAAGTTGTGTCAGGTATTACTGTGTCTTGGGTTTGGGGTTCGGTGGTTCCCACTGGTGGTTACTGTATATGTAAATGTTGCTGTAACTGAAAGTAATAACCTATGTGAAGGATAAGTCTACAGTAAATTTCAGAAATTCAACAAAAAATTCAGAACAGCATCTCACACGCACAGCGGAGCAGTGTGCAAACAATCTGTAAGCAACTCAACATGGCTGTCAAAGTTCAGGCACTAGAAACTTTAAAACTAGCTAAGAACCAAGCCATCCAAGAGGCTGAAAGACCGGGACCGTAACAAAAACATTTCAGAACCCGTCTGGAACCGATTATGTTTCCAGATTCACTTTCAGTTTGGCAGGATACAAGAGATTGTATATGATCTCGGTTTTCCGTAAGTGCTGTTTAATGTTGTAAAATGGTGCATATTTAGCAGCTGTTGAAGGGTGAGAAATCTGGGAAAATACGAATGTGGTTATTTTCAAATATAATCTCATGTTTCTGTCTGAGAAATAACATTATATGTGGTTTAAATTGTAATTTTTTAAAATGTAAGATGAACATCCTAGGTTTAGAGGAATTTGATCCCCGTGATCCACGTATGTGGTAAGCTGCTGCTATCTCAGTGTCTGATTTGAAGTCCTCTCCAATTATTTTAGAGAATAGTTCAGCTACAAATTTCACTAGGTTTGAACTTTCACAATTCTCAGGGAGACCTTCGATTCTAATATTATTCCTTCTACATCTATCTTCCAGTGCAGCTAGTCTGTCTCTGAATGCAAAACATTTGGAATTTGCAGCCGCTTTTCCGTCAGTGGTAGATGCCAGCTGTTCAGTTGTTTCAATATGAGTCGTGAATGTTTGCTTAAGGTCTTCCAACTTAGTGGCAATTGCTTTAAGTTAACTCTCAAACTTAGATGCATTTTCTTGTATTTGTTCCTCAATTTTTTTAGCATATCTTTGAAAGCTGCCTCAAGCGATTATTTAAACATTTTTCTTGGTCTTTAATATTCTGAAGCAGCTTCTCATTTGTCTTGTGTATGTCCTTTATTTCTTTCCTTATTTCATTTATTTCTTTCTTTATATCTTTCTTGAGCTCCTTTATGTCTTGAGCAGTAGTTGACAATGCGGAAGGTAAGGCCATTTTTAGTTTCAATTAATCTTCTGGAATCGACGAACTATCCTGGCCCGATTCACTTGTACAATCGCTCCCACTTTCGCTATCGACTGGAGACGATGCAGTAGTGTCAGGTCACAGGAAATCTGTGCTTTCGCCTATCTGTTCCAGGTCAGTTTCTGAAAGGCCGTATCTTGAGCTTGGACTTGATACCTGCCTAGGCTTGGACAAAGGTTTAGCTGTCTTTACCATTTTTTTCTGAACCTTATTTCTGCCGGTCATGTTAATATACGCTTGCATATACTGTAATTGAGCCTCCTCGGGTTGAGTAAATACAGGACACCTCGGGATGATAAAAAAAGAGAAAAATAACACCTCTGCTAATGGAGTTCTGCTTCAGATGTCCATCTCTCGTAACCGACGAGACCAAATATTTTGTCTATATATACTTCCATGTATCCATCTTCTCTTATTCTTATCTTATGATTGCATCAAACATGTCTGGATTTTTTGTTGAAAAATAGTCTATTGCAACTACAAACAGAGTATGTGAAAGTTGATTTCTGCAGACTTTCACCAATTTACAAACTTGGTTCATAGAACATCTTTTCATAGTTCTTGTGTCACACCTGAAATATCAAACAGAGAGATCATATCAATCAGGGGATGTAACAACTCCTACCTGATGGCTGTCCACACCATTATAGAGTAACAGTTGATAACAGACACTGTAGGATGAAGGCATCCTTTGGCTTAAACCCATCTGGATGTAGGAAATAGGGCAAAGATGACTCAGCAGACCATAAAACTTCTTCCATTGTTTAAAAGTCAAGTTATGTGTTCCTTACACCAGGATATGGGTCTTTTGTGTATTGGCTTTGACAAAAGCAGTTTCAAAACAGCAACCTTACCCATAACTAATAACATAAGGTTGTTGTTAAAAGGTGCAACAAAATTGCTCATACAATTCTGTTGTAATGTTTGAGGCATTTTATACTTTTGTGATATTTTCGTCTATTCCTGTCTGTCCTGAGTTTTGACCCATGTTTTTGCATAAGCTGTCATTTTTAAGATTGTTCCCCATGACATACAAAATAATTCTGCAGTTTTTCTGACTAGTTCACTTGTAATTTGTGTTTGCTGTTTGTCCTCTTTGGAGCTCTGTTGGTTCTCTCATGTTGCTTTGGAAACTCTAAAAATTATGTGTTAATTGTTAGAGCTCTTTCATGATTGACACATACTTTTAATTAGCAGTCATCCTTAATACAACCTGCCTTTGCAGCTGTATTTGTAATTGTGATTTAAACACACTTCAGATGGTGCTTCCCTTATTTTGTCCACGGCCTGTAGATAATTTTATAGTCTATAGAACTTTAAAGAGTCTAGAAAAGCAGCAACCTTTAATCAATGCCTTTGTCTTATTTTAATGTGTCTAAAGAAACGTTTAAAAGTATTATTCATTGAACTTATTTAGACAATTAGTACCATCAATTAATGTCTTTGTTTTCTTTTTTTTAGATATCTAAAGAAAATTTACGTAATATTTATTTACAAGGATTATTGTATGGTATCCAAAGTTTTTAATGGAAAATCTCCACTCACAAAAAATTAAACATATTTGTACTTTTTTGAGATCTCCAGGGCCCGTGGGTCTAGGGGTTCCCATAGTGAAGGCATGGTTGATGTTCCACAAG
The DNA here is from genome assembly GCF_900747795.2 of Erpetoichthys calabaricus. Taxonomy (NCBI): domain Eukaryota; kingdom Metazoa; phylum Chordata; class Cladistia; order Polypteriformes; family Polypteridae; genus Erpetoichthys; species Erpetoichthys calabaricus. The sequence goes on from NC_041395.2 coordinate 78,917,217, forward strand.
GATTTGTTATTAATACTCTTGTAAAAGGTTAGTGATGTTGCATTCCCACAAACCCAAGAAGCTTAATTATGACTATAGAACTGTTTTGTAGCTTATATGCTTGACATTTCTCATTGATAGAGGCAATTTTTAATAGGATTTAATTTAATTTCTTATGAGGGGGACTTAATTTTTTTGCACTAGGGCAGATCAAATTCTATTTATACCAATGGTCTACAAAGTGTAATATTTATTGGTAAGAGGATAGGAAGCATAAGATAATTACAACTTGAATTACAAAATTGGCTTCCAAATCTCCTACAGTGTTATTGACCTAATTTGAAATAAGAAGCACACAATTCAAATAAAATATTCTACTTGTACCCAGAAACAGCAGAACACAGCCATACTACTGTTATTATTTTTTATGTATAACAGAAAATTATACACAAATGATGCAATTTGTTTGTGTTTAACATCAGAAAAGAGGCAATGTATTTTTATTTTCTCTGTTTATAATCATTAGCTTTTTTCTGTAATCTTTAATATTTGTAAACCCAAAAATATAAATCTTAAACCTCTTCCATAGCCTGTAAGATTTGCTTTACATAGTTTTATTTGATATCATGACTGAATGCCCTATTGAAGGTATTTCAAAATGCTATCTTATTCTTTTATTTTTTTCCCATACACATCTTTCTTGAGTCTGATTACATAGTGGCATTTAACAGAATGTGTTATATTGATTAAAATTATTTAACACTAAATAAAAAATACTTGCTGTACTTTATCATGCACTAAAAGCATCGAAAAACAAATGTTGTCCCCAAAGTGTTTAATAAGCACTAAATCATGGGAAGAGCTCTGAGATGTACTTCAACTTGAATCTTAATATATTGAGTGTTTCACTGTTCACTGTTTTTTGATGGGAAACTAAGCAACATCAGTGACAGGACAGAAGAAATCTGAATAGAATGTTTTGAGATTCCAAAATGCACTGGTGGATGGCAATTCTTTGAAATGATCTTTTCGTAGAATTGGACCGAAAGTTTGTTACAAACAGTACAATGTAAGTGCACAATAGTGCCAGGGCATTTTCATATACTGATAAAGGCTGGCTCAGTATGTCCTGTTCAAAACAACCATAGGCCTTTTACCCATTGTTTCTGGGGTTAGTCCTGGTCCCAAGTGACTTTGCAGTGACTGTATAAAAAGTTGAAATCCACAGCAAAACAGAATCAGAAAAACAAAAACAAGAAATGGAGGACTGCAGTGAAGTAAACTTTGGTTGATAGTAATCGTATTAGTCTATAGAAAGCCTAGCAGTTTTAGCATTAATTTTATTAAAAACACTGGATCAGAATGCAGATAATGGATTTTTTACATGCTATGACTCACACCACAGCACATCTAAACATGTATTAAATCTCTTCCAATAATCTTTATTGTTGCTAACATTTACTCATATGTTTCAGTCTAATTCTGTAGTATTGTTATTATTTTACTTCAATTTCTCAGAGGAGATGACAAAAAAAGTAAGTTTATAAAATCAAATTGAAAGTTAAGATATAACCAAGAACAAGAAAGTTATTTAACATGAACTTACTATGTTTGTTTGAAAAAAGGCTAAGGAATGATTCAAGTGGCAAGGAGAGGGCATTGATGCACTGAGTGTGTCAAAGAGATCATTGTAAAGCAGGCAGAGGTCTCATACACATAAATAAGTCTTTTACCAAATCCAAAATGTTATCCAAAGATCTCAGTCAAAAGTTTTTATTCCAAAGTTGTTACAAAATGTATATACTGTATGATACAGTATATGGCAAATAATACAAAGAGTATAAACATGTGTTTTGTCCTTATTGTGGCTCATCAGGTGTATGCACTTTGAACCTCAGACATCAATGCCTGATGCAAAGCGTATCTATGAGCTGCAACTGAGAGGATGTGGCGGATGTTTGCCGACTGGCCGATCTACCACAAACGTTACCTGATATGTAACTACCTAAATAATCAGATTACGATTCTGATCCAAGAATGTTTATATATACAGTATATATACACATATAATAATAATATTAATAAATAATTCATTACATTTATATAGCGCTTTTCTCAGTACTCAAAGCGCTATCCACACAGGGAGGAACCAGGAAGTGAACCCACAATTTTCCACAGTCTCCTTACTGCAAAGCAGCAGCACTACCACTGCGCCAGCTGTATAGGTGCCCGAACTGGCACAAACAGACAGGGAGGCACGCGTAAAAATAAAACAAAAATTTATTTTTCTTCACCTGTGGGGCACGTCTTCCCCGTGTTCCACAGGCACAGCGCAGTCCCAAAAGCACTCCAAATATACCAAATTAAAACACACCATACTCTTCTTTTTCATGTGCAATTACTCCTCCCAGGCAACCTCATCCTCCTCCTCCCAACTCTGGCTCTTGAGTGGTGGCTGCTGGCCCCTTTTATAGTCCACCCGGAAGTGCTCCAGGTGGTTGACTGCCAAGTTCCGGCTGCACTTCAGGGTGTGGCAAATATACTGCCCATATAGGCTCAGGAGTCCGACCTGCAGCACCCCCTGGTGGAGCCTGCGGGACCCAACAATGCTGCACCTAACTCCAATTTCCATGGAGCCCTGCAGGAAACTGAGGCACCGCCCCAACCCAGGGGGGCTGCCATCTAGTGTCCAGGGGGAGGTATTGCACAGTCCATGGCTGCTCCTCCTGAACATATAGTGAAGGGGTGTCCCGGCCAAGCATGGACCCCGGCCATCCGCCACAATATATATATATATATATACAGGTACTCGTCGACATACGACCTATGCAAGTTACGACTGTTCGACTTTACGACGCGTTTGACTGTTTCCCCCGCCAGCTGTTGGCAGCGCCAGTTTCCCGCACTCTCAAGTCTCGCTACGCAGCAGTAAAAATATACGCAGTAGTGTTGCCCCACGTGTGTTTGTGTCTTGTTGTTTTGGCAATTTTCGATAATAATATAACCCTAACATATAACCCTATAATATTAACACTAATAGCAGCTTTCTACTCAAAACGGCAAACTTGAGAAGCTGCCAGCATCAAACCCAGAAGCTCTTGATTGGGCAGTTCTTAGGATTGCACTACGCAAGCAGTCGCATCAACTGCTTACCGCAACCTGCTTTCTTTTTTCTTCTTGAATAAAAGCGCACTTGTTCTGTTATACTTGTACTTGTGAAAGTGTTTATTTGATATTTGGACTTCAGGCTTCACACCAGTCATTCTCAGTCACACACACCACTCACATCCACATCCACAGTTATCCCAGTCTCGTTCGTGCACAAGTTTTATATACAATCATCACATTCAAATGTTAACAGTTCCCACACACAACTGCTGACTCCCAATCAAGAGCTTCTGGGTTCGATGCTAGCAGCTTCTCGAGTTTACCGCTTTGAGTAGAGAGCTGCTGTTATTGTTAATATTATACAATAAAAACATACATTTGATTTACGTCTGTAACAACCGCTGTAAATTTATAGTGCTTGTCAAAGTTAGCGTTCACACTCGCCCCGATATGACACTGCTCTTTTCAAATAAAGACGCGCTATAACAGAGGTGAACTCAGATCAGAGAAAACAGAAGCCCTCCCCGCAAGAAATGTCGACTCACAGTGTATGAATGGCGTATGGAAGAAGTGTGTTAAGCGTTATGTAAATACTTTTGCTGGATTTAACAGTGAACAAGAACTTGATGAGATTCGTGAAGAAATAGTGAAACTGTCAAAAGACCTTTCATTGGAATGTGAAATGGAAGATGTCGAGGAGTTGCTAGACCGGGAATCAGGTGAACTTATAAATGAAGAGCTGATAGAATTGGAAGAAGAAAGAGTGGCGGAAGAAGAAACAAGAGAATTGGAGTAAGACGAAGAGGAGGAGGTGCCACAAAGAATGTTCACCACAAAGGGATTGTCAGAAGATTTATCTCTACTGAATAAACTCCTCGCTCATTTTGAAAAAATGGACCCAAATATTGAACGATTTGTGAGGATTGAACGGATGGCACGCAACACATTTCGTCCTTATTGCGACATTTATGAAGAGAAAAAAAAACCAAACAATTCAGACGAAGCTCACTATGTTTATGAAAAGAGCAACTCCTCCCATCACCCCGTCCGCAGCCTCGCCTGATCTGATGAAGGCGATATCGACAACCCGCAGCCAAGCACCAGTGGTGCCAGGAATTAAATGTACAGTACAGTATTTCTTGTTTTGTATGTTTTCCACATATTAAACAAATTGTACTGTAGTATGCTGTTTTTGTCTTAGAAAGTAAGAAAATGTTGATAAAATATTACTTTAAGATGATTACAATATTATTACCCAGTCTAATATTCTTACCTTAAATTAACATAGGCCGACTTACGTCCAGATCAACTTACAACCAGTCAGTCGGAACCAATCGCGGTCGTAAGTCGACAAGTACCTGTATATATATATATATATATATATATATATATATATATATAGGGTTGAAATAGTTTACTGTCAAATAATGCAAAGAGTACGCGACACGTGTTTCTCCCTAATTCTGGGCTCATCAGGCGTACACACTCACTGCACTCCCTCTCGGGAATCGAACCTCAGACATCAGCGCTAGAGGCGAAGCGCCTAACGTTGCGCCACGGCGTGTGGTTCGTTTATTTGACAGGATGTAGATCGGGGTAATTACATTCACGGCATTCGTAGTCTGAATCACAATCTGATTGTATGGGTGGTTACCTATCAGGTAACGCTTGTGGTTGGTCAGCAAGTCGGCAAACATCCGCCACGGTGCCCTCTTTCAGTTGCGAGAAGCAGATCATAGAATGGTTGAAATAGTTTACTGTCAAATAATGCAAAGAGTACGCGACACGTGTTTCGCCCTAATTCTGGGCTCATCAGGCGTACACACTCACTGCACTCCCTCTCGGGAATCAAACCTCGGACATCAGCGCTAGAGGTGAAGCCCCTAACGTTGCGCAACGGCGTGTGGTTCGTTTATTTGACAGCATGTAGATCGGGGTAATTACATTCACGGCATTCATAGTCTGATACCCGCGCTTCGCAGTGGAGTAGTGTGTTAAAGAGGTTATGTAAACATAAATATATACATAAACATATACAGTAATCCCTCGCTATATCGCGCTTCGCCTTTCGCGGCTTCACTCCATCGCGGATTTTATATGTAAGCATATTTAAATATATATCGCGGATTTTTCGCTGCTTCGCGGGTTTCTGAGGACAATGGGTCTTTTAATTTCTGGTACATGCTTCCTCAGTTGGTTTGCCCAGTTGATTTCATACAAGAGACGCTATTGGCAGATGGCTGAGAAGCTACCCAACTTACTTTTCTCTCTCTCTCTCTTGCGCTGACTATCTGTGATCCTGACGTAGGGGGTGTGAGCAAGGGGGCTGTTCGCACACCTAGACGATACGGACGCTCGTCTAAAAATGCTGAAAGATTATCTTCACGTTGCTACCTTCTGTGTGCAGCTTTTAAGTATGCTGCACAGTGCCTCGCATACTTAAAAGCTCAAAGGGCACGTATTGATTTTTTTATCTGTCTCTCTCTATCTCTCTCTCTGTTCCTGACGGAGGGGGTGTGAGCTGCCGCCTTCAACAGCTTTGTGCCGCGGTGCTTCGCATACTTACAAGCCAAACAGCTCTATTGATTTGTTTGCTCCTTTGAAGAGGAAGATATGTTTGCATTCTTTTAATTGTGAGACAGAACTGTCATCTCTGTCTTGTCATGGAGCACAGTTTAAACTTTTGAAAAAGAGACAAATGTTTGTTTGCAGTGTTTGAATAACGTTCCTGTCTCTCTACAAACTCCTGTGTTTCTGCGCAAATCTGTGACCCAAGCATGACAATATAAAAATAACCATATAAACATATGGTTTCTACTTCGCGGATTTTCTTATTTCGCAGGTGGCTCTGGAACGCAACCCCGTGATGGAGGAGGGATTACTGTATACATATATATACATATCTACATATACACATATCTACATATACATATACAGTAATCCCTCGCTATATCGCGCTTCGCCTTTCGCGGCTTCACTCCATCGCGGATTTTATATGTAAGCATATTTAAATATATATCGCGGATTTTTTGCTGGTTCGCGGATTTCTGCGGACAATGGGTCTTTTAGTTTCTGGTACATGCTTCCTCAGTTGGTTTGCCCAGTTGATTTCATACAAGGGACGCTATTGGCACATGGCTGAGAAGCTACCCAACTTACTTTACTCTCTCTCTCTCTTGCGTTGACTTTCTCTGATCCTGACGTAGGGGGATTGAGCAGGGGGGCTGTTCGCACACCTAGACTATACGGACGCTCGTCTAAAAATGCTGAAAGATTATCTTCATGTTGCTACCTTCTGTGCAGCTGCTTCCTGAAGCGACATGGTGCACGGTGCTTCGCATACTTAAAAGCTCAAAGGGCACGTATTGATTTTTGATTGAAAAACAAACTCTGTCTTTCTCTCTCTCTCTTTCTCTGCTCCTGACGGAGGGGGTGTGAGCTGCCGCCTTCAACAGCTTTGTGCCGCGGTGCTTCGCATACTTAAAAGCCAAACAGCTCTATTGATTTGTTTGCTTTCCTATCTCTTTCTGACAGGCTTTGCTCCTGACGCGCACTCCTTTGAAGAGGAAGATATGTTTGCATTCTTTTAATTGTGAGACGGAACTGTCATCTCTGTCTTGTCATGGAGGAAAGTTTAAACTTTTGAAAAAGAGACAAATGTTTGTTTGCAGTGTTTGAATAATGTTCCTGTCTCTCTACAACCTCCTGTGTTTCTGCGCAAATCTGTGACCCAAGCATGACAATATAAAAATAACCATATAAACATATGGTTTCTACTTCGTGGATTTTCTTATTTCGCGGGTGGCTCTGGAACGCATGTATGTATACATATCTACTGTACTTATTGGCTCCTGTATTTAGGATATAGCGGGTTGGATAATGGATGGATGGACATTTGTATGCATAGCCCTATTTGCCCGTTTTCATTTTTTTTCTTTCTTCAGTAATATTTCAGCAAACTTGGAGCTTGTCAGTTCAAATCCTGGTACTGACACCACTGTGTGACCCTGAGGAAGTCACTTCACCTGCCTGTGCTGCAAAAAACAAAAGTAATGTAACAAATTGTACCTCAGATGTTGCAAGTTGCTGGAATAAAGGCATAAGTAAAATAGATAAATATGTATTATACACATAGGAAGTATTAATTTATTTTCAGTCAAGTCATCTGCAGCAAACCTTAATAAATGAGGGTTTCTCCTTTTTAGATAGTGCAAACTGTTTCTTCTTCATTGAGGTTTTCTCTTGGAGAGATTTTTTCATTTCATTGAAAATTAAAGCAGCAGCTGCCAAAATATGTAGCTTTCTTATTAATTTTTCAACATTGTGTAAAATAACTTTATAATGTAACATAAAAGGTTTAAATACTGGTTATCCTTTTACACTAAAATATTACTAAAGAGATGCAAAAAAAGTAAAATGCATATGTTCTTTTTCTTTAAGGAGATTTAATATTACTGAAGAAAGAAAAAAAAAAGTAAAACAGCCAAATGGGGCTATGCATACAAACTTAAAAGGTTTAAATAAAACAGAAATATACACTTTTATTTTTACTTGCTTAACTTGTGGAGGGTGTATCCTGCAGCAAAGCCCTAACTTTTTTTGTGAAAGCCCGTTTCAGTCAATAAGTCTTAAAAACAGGTGTAAAGATATTGACAATAAGCTACGCAAACCCACCAAGACATGGAATCATTTAAATCAAGTATCATTACATCTTCCTTTCTTAAAGAGAAGTAAGGCAGTACTTATAAGCTTACATATATATATATATATATATATATATATATATATAGACATACATACATATATATATATATATATATATCTATATATATCTATATCTATATATGTATATCTATATATCTATATCTAAATCCCGCGAAGTACTGCTTTTAAATTTTTACTAAGAAGAAAAGCTTTTTAAATTGAGGGAAAATATCCCAATAGCAATTTGTTAAGGATCTGTTTTTTTGTGAAGCAGCCTTAACACAGCTTTTCTGCTGTTTTATAAACGAACGCCATATAAGGTCTTCCTTTTTCCTTGCTTCGCCAAGGAAGGAGCCTTTTTATTAAATCCAAGGGTTCTTCGCTTTTTTTTTTTTGTTTGTTTATTACAATTGTTATACTGTAGTTCTGTTTGTATACGACGTTGTCAGTTCAGCACTCAGGTTGTAATATGACCAAGCTGTGCAAGCTTACTGTTAAGAATGCAACGTATAGTTGTACATGAGAAAAGCAATCTTGCCTCAAATCAATGGCAACCTTTTGTAGGTCTATGAACTTAATTTAAAGTTTAGGTTTACACGGTGCTTTCTTTCTGAAGTACCTGCACTCATGAATATGTCTGTATGCGTCAGTCGCTCAAATCCCCGCGCTTCGCACCGGCGAAGTACTGCTTTTAAATTTTCATTAAGAAGAAAAGAAAACCTTTTAAAATTGAGGGAAAATATACCAATAACAGTTTGTTAAGGATCTGTTTTTTTGTGAAGCTGCCTTCACTCGAGTGATCACTTCGAGCTGACTTGCTGGCTAACCATAAGCGTTACCTGGTAGGTAACCACCCATACAATCAGATTGTGAATCAGACTACGAATGCCGTGAATGTAATTACCCCGATCTACATGCTGTCAAATAAACGAACCACACGCCGTGGCGCAATTTTAGGGGCTTCGCCTCTAGCGCTGACGTCCGAGGTTCGATTCCCGTAAGGGAGTGAAGTGAGTGGGTGGTTACCTACCAGGTAACACTTATGGTTGGCCAGCAAGTCAGGTAACATCAGCCACGGTGCCATCAGTTGTGAGAAGCAGATCATAGAATGGATGAAAATAGTTTACTGTCAAATAATGCAAAGAGTACGCGACACGTCTTTCCCCCTTATTCTTGGCTCATCAGGCGTACACACTCACTGCACTCGCTTACGGTAATCGAACCTCGGACGTCAGCGCTAGAGGGGCTTCGCAGCGGTGAAGTATTGCTTTTAAATTTTAATTAAGAAAGAAAGAAAACCTTTTTAAATTAAGTCTTAAAAAGAGGTGTAAAGATATTGACAATAAGCTACGCAAACCCACCAAGACATGCAATCGTTTAAATCAAGGCACGAGTCGAAAAACACCATCCCATAATATTAGTTAACGATTAACACATTTCTATATGTATTGTAAGCATACAATACAACTGATAATATGTTGCGCTTATTTATCTGGTGTACTGACATTTTTGCGCGTTTAACGGCTGAAATCTAACATGGTTTGTGCCCTTCAGAATGAAAAGAGTTTGCATTTACCTTTTTAATAAAAGGCGAGCTTTTAAGCCTGAGAAATCACCCTGTAAATGCACACGTTTAATTGCACATGTGTTAATATGTATGCTTACACAGTATTAAAAGACACTCAACAATTACACAGTATTAAAAGACAGTCAACAATTAACGTCATTTACCTTCGTTCCCGCGTTTGACTTGTGCTGTAAATCTCTTCCTCGTTTTCAGTTCACGTGATTACGTAGGAGGCGTCATACGTGATGATGCAATACGTGACTCCGCCTCCTCCATTAGAGTATATGGACAAAAAACAGGTTCCAGTTATGACCATTACGCGTAGAATTTCGAAATGAAACCTGCCTAACTTTTGTAAGTAAGCTGTAAGGAATGAGCCTGCCAAATTTCAGCCTTCTACCTACACGGGAAGTTGGAGAATTAGTGATGAGTGAGTCAGTCATTCAGTCAATCAGTCAGTGAGTCAGTGAGGGCTTTGCCTTTTATTAGTATAGATATATATATATATATATATATATGTATATATATATATATATATATATATATATATATATATATATATATATATATAAAATCGCTTTTTTTTTAGTTCATTTAGTGCTAAGCTATTAAAGGTCTTGGCCATGCTGATTCAATGTTTGGATGTCATTTTGTGCACACCATCATCTGTTATAATAGCAGCATAATGATGTCACATGTCATGTCGACTAGCAACAGAACTTGTTTCCATCAAAAACACAGCCATGCTGAATGAAAAATTTATAGGATCCATTGAAAAAACATCAAGGAAAATGGCAGCATGATGGCATCAGAAAAGTAATGATAAAAATGAATAACAAAAATAAAAAATAGTGATAGAAATTCAAAAATTCAAACAAATGAGATCATTCACTAATGGGATCTTTTGCATGGTCAAATCAAAACAGAAAAGGTCTGAAATGGTGAATGCTTCCCTAATCCGGGGTGTGCATAATAAACTATTTACTTTATGAGGTAGAATTTCATAATAAACACAAATAGTCAGTCATCATCCAACCCGCTATATCCTAATACAGGGTCACAGGGGTCTGCTGGAGCCAATCCCAGCCAACACAGGGCAGGAACAAATCTCGGGTGGAGAGCCTGCCCACCGCAGAGCACACACACACACACACACCCACACACCAAGCACACACTAGGGACAATTTAGGATTACCAATGCACCTAACCTGCATGTCTTTGGACCGTGGGAGGAAACCGGAGCACCCAGAGGAAACCCACGCAGACATGGGGAGAATATGCAAACCCTGGAAGCGAACCCAGGTCTCCTTACTGCGAGGCTACCATGTTACCAATACGCCACTGTGCCGCCCAAACAAAAATAGTTCATATCAAATATTTCAGTTATTATTCTTAATTGTAATAGAGATTTGTCATGTTTCACCTTGTGATATAGAGGTCCAGAAAGACTAGATCTCTAGTAAGGATCAAAAGTCAATTTCTGAGTAGATCCTCAGAAATTAACGCAATGCGTGTACAATTTGAAGTCCTAGCAAAAAGTTGAGGGGCGCAGTGTGATAAAAGTTGGAATGTGATGTCAGAGTCTCTGTTTACTATCTACATGTGAGAAAAAGCCACTCTGAGGATCTTAAAGGATCAATGTGCCTGCTTCGATGTGCTTTTATATTCAAGCGTCGCATATTCCCCATTGTGATGACACGATACATTTTAAAAGTCTCACATACCATCTTCTGTGCCATCTTTTTTATTTTCACCTTCACAACAACAACAGAATGTACAGCGTTGTATTTGAGTCACAGAGAAAAAATTAAGGACACAGTGAAAAGGTGTATTTTGTGAAAATGTTGAAATTTCAGCTTTAATCTCAAAATGTCCACTTTAACCTCGTAGTTTACTTTGTCATTAAAGTAAACTGTCGGAAACGTCATCTTAAAACCGACCCAGCTGTTAATTGCTATTTGCTTCTGGGGCTTCCTCCTGACCTGACAGCAGGAATCGCCATACATAGAACACATTAAATGTATGATATTCCAACTCTCTGCACATTTAGAATCCTTAGATTTATACTTGATATCACTTTCATGATGAAATGCATTAAGCTATATGTTACATTTTACAGATAAATTGTTATTTTCGTTTAAATAATGAATACTGTTAATACTTACACACTTGAGGTGACACGATGGTGAAGGGGTAGTGCCGCTGTCTCACAGGGAATCACATCGCTGGTGTTCCCTGCCTGGAGTTTGCATGTTTTCATGGTGGGTTGTCACAGTTTGCTCCAGTTTCCTTCCAAAGATATACAGGTTTGGGGATTTGGTGATGCTAAAATGACACTAGTGTATGTGAGTGCTTGTATTCACCTTGCAATGAGCTGATGCCCTGTTCAGTGATTGTTTCTGCCTTGTGCCCAATGCTAGCTGGAATGGGCGCATCCCTGGATTGATGGATGTAATCATTAAACACCATTTTCAGAGATATTGCGGCAAGGTGTCCTCAGAATTTATTGGATGTTTCAGTCAATTCACAACACAGTGAAGCCGAACATTTTCTCAATGTGATATCTTGCACTGCCACCTGATGGAATCTTATAGATTTACGTAAAGTATGCACGCAAGTATAAAGAGTTAAATGCTTGCATAGCAGTAGCGTCCACTGGAGCATGCATTGCATAGTGTGAAGTATAAACCTGGCCTTAGAGGGCTAAGGGTACCAGTAGAGAGACAAATATCAATAAATATTATCATATGCATAATCATCATCCTGAAAATATCATAAAACAACATTCCACATGCCTATTTTATCAATCACTATCTTTTATAAATTTTTGTGAAAAGGACTAACTTTGTCCCCTCATTTTTTATTAGGGGGTGAATCCCTGGGGTCAGGTGATGTAGCATGGACAATTGCAAGTCCATCTGATCATTTCTACTGAAGACACCTATTCATTTACTTTTATCATAAAGGTGCAATTTCCTGTACAAAATATGGTCCACAAATGTCCTAAGAATTAGGATTTTCAGGTGTAGAGGAGCAAAAATAGTGTAAAACCCCAAAAAACTTGACATCTTGCATAACTAGCCATCAAGACAAGTCAAATGGTATATCAAATGTTTTTTTGAACTGGTGAGCCAGGTGACACTGAAACTGAAGTGATTTCAAAGTGTTCATAAGTAATTTTTATGAAAATAAAAAATGAATTGTGTTAAAGTCATCATCAAAAAATCTGCCATGAAGCAAACAAAAAATATAAACCTTCAGTTAACTTTCTAAGTAACAAAACAACATAATAGTCAGGTACAGTTTCTCCTGCAAAGATAAACCTTGGACTGTCAATGTCAGGATTTTCAGCTTCTGCACAAAATGTTGCCTGTTGCAAAACATGATGTTGCTTGTATAATAGTAATGTTAAATATGAAAAGACAAAAATAAATTTGACAAGCTGCAGAGAAAACTTAAAACACACACATACAATCTTCCAGAAATTATCTGTTTGTAATGATCCAAACAGGACGGAAAAAAAAAAGTATTTTTTTCACCAGGAAGCAGACATTCAAGCAAGTCAAAAAGCAAGATTTGGTCAAAGCTGTAAGACTAGACAACCCAGTGAACAAAATCAAACTCATGATCTATTGCAGAGCATGAAGTCCCATCACTAAAATCTTCCCCAGAGAGTTTTATAGTTTACTGTAACAAGAAGAGTGACTCCAGTTCACAGATGGCTGAATCGCCACCATATTATGTAGGTGGGACAATAACAACACAGTATGTAACGTGACCAACAATGAGGAAGTGACTGTAAACAATTGGGGTGTAGTCATCCAAAATGCCAGTGACCATCCAAAAAACAGAAGACAAAATACCATTTCGGAATGACAATATACTATTTCAAGAAGTGCAAAACAAATCAACATACAAAACAAAGGGTTAAAAAATTAGTATTAAGAGTTTGCAAAAAAATAATGACACTAGTAATTACAATATTACTGCTCTGTTACTGTGATTAAGTTGTTTTTTTCACTCTTTTCCTTAGATATTTAACTACAATAAAATATTATTTACCCTTCTGAGGTCCATTCCACTTCACTGATTTCAAGTATTCCTAAAACACACTCCATGTTTGACTAGTTTTCCTTAATATGTTGTGTTTGAATGTTAACACATCAACATTTGAATGACTTTAATATTGAATTCAGTCATTACAGAAAAGTCTTTTTTACTTCTTGTGTTTGCCCACTTTTTTCCAAGAATTCCATTAGAAGGTTTTACATTGTGATAGACGGCTAGCAGCTCACACTGGCCGGGAAGCCCCTGGTATGGAAGGATGGGGGAATGCAGCTACTTGCCGACACTGCCTCCCCTAAAACACTAGATGGCAGCTTCCCTGGAGTTTGTTTTCTCAGCCTTGTTGGGTGCCATGGGTATCACCAGGGGGAGCCGTCGAAGGACCTGGGGACTCATCCTTTCCATATAGTCCGGAAGTATGAGGTAGTCACGAGAACGGAAGCCACGAAGTACTTCCGGGCTGAAGAAAAAAGGCAGCTGTTCATTAGACCCGGAAGTGCTAGCCAGTCACGTAGTCGGAAGGACAGAAGTACTTCCAGGTCATGGGCTATTTAAAGGACTGATGGGAACCCAAAATTTTAAACTATCAAGCACAAAATCATACAGTATGGCACATCTGTGCAGGTGGCAGAATGGTAGAGATCATGGGTTTGCATTCTTGGTCCTTCCTGCGTGGAGTTTGCAAAGTGCTTTGAATACTCAGTAAAGTGATATATATATATATATATATATATATATATATATATATATATATATATATATATATATATATATATGAGGAATTATTATATTTCTCGGTGTTCCCTCAGTATTCAATAGACGTTGTATTCATGTGTTAGTTACTGTTATCACTTGTTAGGGGTTTGTGCATTGATAGCTTTGATAGTATTGATGGTTCTTTTTCATTCTGTTAAATGTACTTTGTGACGTGCCTGGAACATATGTGACCAAAATGTTTATTTTATTTCAAAAGGGAAACACATGTTATTTCTAATACTGTACACTCTTTCAATTTTTATGCAATTTTAGATGTGCCTGGGTCAGATATGACCAAAACGATTATTTTTTTATTTCAAAAGTGGGAAAAAAGCATTGATACTACCACAGATTCTGTTCAGTTATAGCTTTTTTATTGTTTTTTTATGCACTTTTTGATGAACCTGTGTTAGATGTGACAAATTTAAAAGGGAAACAATGAATAAACATTACATGTTTTTCAATACATTTCTTCATGTTGGTTTAAAATTTGTCATAATCTGCTGCTTAGCGGCCACTGAAAATGTCTGGTCCAGCTAAATTACATGGTTTGAAAATCTGGTCCAACTGAATGTGTAATTGAATAGCGCTGGTCTAGGGTGTTCATTAAATAAGATTTGAAATAATTTATTTAGTTTATATGTAGAATGTTTTCTGTAACAGTTTAATTATAGTACACTAGCTGAAATACCCGGCGTTGCCCGGGAAGAAAATAAAGTGTTTTTTCTGTATGAGGAAAATATCATTAAAAAAAAACTTTAAAAATAAGTTAACAAACAATGAATACTCACTAGTATGCTTGTCTTGCGGTCTTGTATGTATGTTATCATCCAGTTGATGCTCGGAACCGGCTAACTCTATTTAATTTCAAAAGCAACAGGGGCGCGGTGGAGCTCAAACATAAAGATTGCTGGCAGTCACCTCCAGTTCGCCCTCTGGTGGTCGTTCCGAGTGTCAACTGGATGAAAACATGCATTAAAGAACGCAATATCTCCCCCTACCCTACCCAGAAGGGGGTGGGTTAGGGTTGATTTCACCCTACAGTATTTTTAGTTGACCAATGAATAACATGTGTACCAAGTTTCATGAAAATCGCTCCAGCTGTTCAGAAGCAATGCTGGAACATACATACATACACGCACACACATACTTTGACTTTTATATACTGTATGTAGATTACACCTGAATGTTTTCTAGAAGTAAAATAAGCACAGTTACCATGCTATTGATAGAAAGCACACAGATTAATCCAAAGTTAATCAGAAAGAGAATTTGATTATCTATATTTTGTTACATATCAACATCTGACAACAAAAAAAGACAGCCTGTCATATTTCTTGATATGCAGTATTAATTTCATGCAATAAACTGCTTTCATTGACAGAAAAAAAAACATTTTTTATTCAAGTAACTGTTCTTAAAAAATTCATAATGTGTTTTATCAGCTATGCCTAGAGGGTGAGGAAAAAACATTATTAGGATTCTTTGTCTTTCATGAAAATTCTTATTAAGATTATTACATCTCCTTATTGCCTGCAAAATTACCTTTTAACTTAATAAATAAATTATATTTTTCAATAGGCTTTAAAATTTTGAGATTTTTGTTAGCATTGCATCAAAAAAATATTAGAAATCTTTTCCAGGCATTAGGGAGCATCTATCTGTGCCAGCGGCTTCTTTTTTAGGTGTTGTAAGTGCTGAAAATTAATTCCGTTTTATTTAATTTTTTTGTTAAAAATATGTAATTTAGCTGATTACTGCCTTTCAAAGAAGTGCTTTGTCACAGACATTTTACACTCATCTCTGGTTGTAACCTGCATTATGCTTCAATCTAGAATGTAAAGTTTAAAAAAGAGACAGCCAAAACACTTTATCAAATTTCAAAGCTGGTAAAAGGGTGCTATTTTATTTTATTTCCTTCTGCCTAACTGCAGAATTACTTTCTGACTACTTTTTTTAGATCTACTACTTGGAATAAGCAGGTATTGATAGATAATACATGGAAAGATATCAAAGCACATCAATCTATCCAAATTACTCTTTAGCAGATGTTTTGCTTTTTTCATTGTAAGCATAGTTCATCACTATTATGAAACGCCTTTGTCTGACTTTTGATTTATAAGTATATATATATATATTTTTTTTTTTTTAACAACCGCTAACTGCATCATTTCTAAGTTTTTTCTTTTGGCTGTTTATTCTTTCTTTACAATGGATTTTCTAAAAGTCTCAAACTTTTTTTAACAGTGGCGTTATTAAACTCTCAATTGATTTTCATGTGGGCTTCAGAAGATGGTTAGTTACTGTTGCAGAAAGCCAATCTCAGCATTAAGAAAAAAAAATCAGTAAAACACAAAACTTTGTCTTTTCTTTCTAAATTTTATATCACAGGAGCAGCATCTTTTTCAGTTTTCCCCAAACAGAACACCATCAAAATGCTCTCTCCTGGGTTTCATCTATAATGGCACCTGTGATAGCATTTCAGACATCCCACCTTTAGATCCAGGAGTCCCCCAATATTGATAGCAGATGCCCGCAGATTATATGCAATATACCGGAAATTTGTCTTTTAGAGCGAGAGCGCACACGTGCACACAAGAGCAAAGATCCTAAAGCTTATCTAGAATCTTTGTAGAAGGAGAGCGGTTGACTGACTAATCTTATTAAAGAGTAACAGAAAGAGAGCATCCTGATAGGTTTACTTAGCTGAAAAGAGACACCAATCAGTTTTCTCTGTAGGAGGGATTTACAGTCAGCCTCTCTCTCTGATCTGTCAGTTTAGTATATTGTCCAGCATTGCCATGACAGGCTACACAAAACAAAAAAGATATAAAATAAATTTCACTTCAGATTGTAGGAAGGTTGCTGGCTTCCAAGAAGCTATGTCATGAGGCCAATCTCCCTGCTTAAAGCTGTAATATAATAAAAACAACTCTATGAGATGAATATTATAAGTATATACTTTAATGTCAGATTTTCTGCATATAGGCTTACTTAACTTGGTTTGCCAATTAGACAGAATTACTAAACAAACTACTGCAAAATATATTAAGGATATACCTTATGCTTTTATTTCTTTTAGGGACCACAACATATTGCAGCAGTTAAGCACAGGGAAGGCTGCTCAGGTATTTCACAGGTCTTTTCAGCAGAAAACCAAAGTTTGACAGAGAAGGTCACTAGAGCTAAGGTGTACTTCATATCTTTCATTGTTCAGCATATCCTGTGATTCCATGTGTGTAAACACCCAGGCAAGCTATTCAGGAAAATGTTTCCAGTTTCAGAAATCAAAAAAAACTATGCCTGCTCATCAACCAAGATAGCAGCTATTGTGCGCATGGCACTGGAAACTGAATGCTCAGAGGATCTGTACACGTTCATCCGTACAGTAAAAAGGCCATACATTACAGGATGATGAAAGCAATGATATCATATGTGAGAAGGAATGTGCCATATTAGCTAGGTACTTCAATGAAGCACAAGATAAGGTAACAGTTGGATTTGTAAACATGCCTGTGTGCAAAAGCTGAAATTACAGTATATTCAACTGCATTGCATCATCTATGCATGACAAAGGCCTTGAATTGTCCAATTGTATTGGATTTAGCAGTGACAATTGCAATGTGATGATTGGCAAAAACAACTCTTTCTTATCAAGAGTGAAAACACAGGTCTCTCATATTTACAGTGTTGGCTGTCCAAGTCACCTGGTCAATATTTGTGCCAAAACTGCTGCCAAGAAGCTCTCAATGTCACGTGAAGAACTGCTCACTGACATCTACTACTACTTTCTGAATAGCTGCAAACAAAAAGAAGACCCAAAGCAGTTTCAAGAGTGCTGAAATGTTGCCCAGCAAAGAGTACAAAAGCACTGTCCTATACACTGGCTGTCTTTAGTAAAAGGTTTGGACCACCTGCTCCATTAATGGCCAGCCTTCATTTAATATTTTGAGTCAATGAGTGAAAATCAGACATTGTCAAATATTGTGAAGAATCTGAAACAACCATAAATAAAAGTATACAAATGCTTTCTCCATAATGTCACACAATGTTTTGACAAATTCAATTTGATTTTCCAAAACAAGGGACCTGTTCTCTTCAAGTTGGATCAGATTGTACAAGAGCTCATGTGTGACATAGCAAGCAGATTTATTAGGCCAAAGATATTGAGTGAACAGAGCATTCAGGAGATACATACGAGCAACCCTGAAATTCAGTTGGTTAAGGAGGCAGCTGGTAAGTGAGGAAGCACAAGAGATGCCCTCTTACAATTCTAAGCAGTTCTTTAAAGATGCCAGAGCATTCTGTGCTAGGATCTTTCAAAATATTTTGGAGAAGTTTCCAATCGGTGACCAAATCTTGAAAAATCTGTCAGTGGTCAATGCTGAGAGCCAAGATGAGGTGAATCATGAGAAGATTTTGACTTTGGCAGAGAGATTTCCAAATGTGATCAATGCAGATGTCAGAGAAGACCTCCACTTAGAAGTCTGGGATTATGTCTCAACCAATCTTGAAGGACTGGTCCCAAACTACAGAAGTTTGCCAGTTAAGGAGTTCTGGGAGAAGCTGTCCAAAGTTAAATCTGTGAGCACAGAGCAGTTGAGATTCAAAGAGCTCTGCCAGTTGATGAAGCTACTTTGGGTGCTGCCAAACTCTAATTGTGATGTAGAAGGGGCATCCAGCATGATGTGTCACATTAAGAAAGAATTCTGGAGTCAACTGTATCACCAAACTCTTGTAAATCTGATGTTTTGTAACATTATCAAATTCATTGACAGACTGTTATGAAGTTGAGATGTCTGGCAAACTGCTCAAATTTGCAAAGTTACATCACAGTACAAGGAAGTTTGTAAAAGAAATAGGCTAGAAAATATCTCTCTATTATAAAAAAAAATCTTGGGATGAGACGAGACTTTTAATACTGTGACGAGACGTGATCTTTTGAAGAGAGACAGAGAGACACTTTCACGTCCCATGAGATAGTCAAGTCACATCATACTTACAACCTTTGGAAGCAAGTCCCGTAAGATGGTGACTTTTGCAAGTCACGACTACTTACAACCATTTTCAGATAAGACCATGGTCATCTAACCTCTCAGTTGTTGGAATGCTTTTGGCAGACACACTTCCTGTGCTGTCAGCTCTTAAACATTTTATATGTTCCAGATGACGCGTCAACGACTAAGCAAAGAGAAGAAAGAGCATTGCGTCGAAAACAGACCCAAATGCGTTGGAGAGAAAAGAATGCAAAAAAGAACAATAATAATCTATGTGCAAATTCTGAAAATAAGGATAGTAATAATCAGCCCAGACCAAGTGGAAATGAAAACCTCGTAGGTCCAATGGGGTTCAGAAATAAAAGACAAAGAGTCAAAGATAAAGTAGATTTTCATAAAGTTGTTCAAAAATGTTGGTACGATACACATGCAGAGCAGATTAGAGATTATGAAAGCAGTGGAATTCGAAAGGCTCAAAAAAAGTTGGTGCGATACACATGCAGAGCAAGTTACAGATTATGAAAGTAGTAAAATTCAAAAGTATCAAAAAATGATAGTAAAGATCGGATTAGCGCTAACAAACGGAAATTATTACTCGGTAAAATAATGGAACAGCAAAAAGAGATTGAATATATGGACATAGATGATATGTCGGAAGTACTGTATGTAGATATTGTAAGGCTTTAAAGTTTAAATTGGAGACTTGTTGATCGTCTAATTTGTGTTGCCATCAGGGAAAGTAATGTTGCTTCCCAATGAAGAGGCATATCCGTGAGAATTAAAAGATTATAAAGGAATTAATGTGAAAATTGTCGATCAGTTACACAGCAAATTGGTCAAATGCGTATCAATAGACTATGCTGAAGCAGTTGGGGGTGATAGTGCGGAAGATGAAAACATCAATTTACAATTTCCCATAGAATATCTACAAGTGTTAACACCATTCGGTCTCCCACCGGCTGAATTACTGTTGAAAGAAGGATGTATCATAATGTTATTGCGTAATTTATGTATGAGTGATGGGTTATGCAATGGAACAAGATTAGTTGTATTGAAAATTGGTAGAACAATTCTAACATGTAAAATTTTAATAGGCGACAAGAAAAGTAATGTTATTCTGCGAATAACATTAGACACAAAAGGAGATCTTGATATAGATAGACTGATAGATCAGTCATTTATTGTCATTGTCACTTTTACAAAGGAACAACGAAATTGAAGGTGCAGTCGACTCAGTGTGAGGAATAAGAGTTAAAAAGACAAGAAGTGAGAAAATAATAACAAACCGAATAGTAATAAAAGTACTTTACAAAATATACAAATTGCACTTGTTGACTTAAGGTCTATATTGCACATTGGGAGAATGTTATGGAGCAGTTTCATTCTGAGTTCAGGGCCATGATTGCTTTTGGATAAAAGCTGTTTTTAAGGCGGTTTGTCCTGGTTTTCATTGCTCTGTATCTCTTGCCCGATGGCAGATGCTGGAAGAGGCAATGACCGGGATGTGATGAATATGGCATTCGTATTAAAACATTTACAGTTTCCCGTGAGAATAGCTTTTGCTATGACAATTAAAAAATCACAGGGACACATATTCGAAAAAGTCAGTTTATTTATTAGAGAGAAATAAACGACATTCACTTGTGGGCAGTTATACGTTGCGTTATCACGATGTTTGACCAAACACGAAATCAAAATTCAATGCGATCTTGAAGAAAAGCTAATTTCAAATATTGTTTTTACTGAAGTTTTAAATTGTATTTCCTGTTAACCAAACCCGGGGGGTGGCGAGTGAAGCGAGCAGGGTGCGAAGCCCCCTAGTTTGCATTAAAGAATAGCTTTTAGCTATTGAATCTGTCAGCCAAATATGTATGATGTATGTTTAATAATTGAAGTATGTGATTAAAGAAGTTGTGTTCTGACACAGTCAGCCTGGCCCTTTTTTTCTCCCCCAAAATGAGTTTTTTGTGTGTGGGATATCTGGCATATGCTATTGTAGCCATCACCACTAGGTGGCACCATGGAAACCAGAAATCGTGATACATATCCATCCATTCATCCATCAATCCATTAACCAACCCGCTATATCTTAACACAGGGTCATGGGGATCTGTTGGAGCCAATCCCAGCCAACACAGGGCACAAGGCAGGAACAAACCCCAGGCAGGGCACCAGGCCTCCACAGCTTGATACATATCATCAGTGGTAAATTAATGTAATATTTTGTTTTTTAGCTCCTTTAATTCTTTAAAACACTATTTTGAGATAAAGTATATGTCTCTGTGCAGAAAATTCTGTAAAGTACAGGCCAATGCTATATTTCTCAACTATGATGTGTGAGTAATTATGCCTATGATGGAGTGTTGTAGAACTCAGAATTTTGAAGTCTGATTTCTACACAGGTTAATTTCAGCATGTCATGCTATGCTGTGGAACTATTACGTTAAGGCCCATTTTATTTTTGTTCTTGCTCGTATTCTGTTTCTTTTTGTTGTGCCTCATTTTTACCATACATTGTACATACTGTAGATACAGCAGCTAATGACAAGCTGTAACAAAGCATAGCATAAAAGCCTGCATTATTAACAGGACTGTTCTGACAAAGAAACAGTTAATTTGTAATTTCTTAAAAAAAAATGAACACTTTTCACTATAGCAAGGCAAAGTTTAAAATACCAAATAGCTCTCATTATTTCAGCACTTTAACCCTATACAGTGAGAATGACACTACAATAAAAATATCTTAAGTAAATTTGAAAGTAACTGAACTCATACTCATATGATAATTTATGAAGCAGGTCACTGGACATGTGTTCAAACTGTTAGAATGAGTGTCATTTTTGGATGAATCAATAGCAGAAACACCCATTTATTTGAAAAGTACTACTACATTGGGCTCACCAGGTTTGGCTGTTTCAGATCTGTAGTCATAGGATATTGATTTCTTATCAAATTTGGAAAGCTTTAAGTATGTTACTATTTAACTAATATTAATAATGTATCTCCTCCCATAAAAAACTAACATTTTATATTACTTTATGATATAATGCTATGATTTATAGTGTTACATAACAAAATATGTTTCAAAAAGAGGTAAATATAGTTACAGAATTTATTTCTTGCTTTTTAAACTTATTTTAAAGTTTAAGGTAGCATAGTTACATAGGTTAAAATAATAAAAAATAAATAAATAAATAAAATGATTAAAATTAACCAGTTAAAATAAAAGTTATGATGTGTCTGTAAAACCAAAAACAAGCATTGGGACATCCTACTAAAACAAATACTCTCATACTTACCCTTTTAGGTTTCTTCAATAAGGGGAGATGTCAATTGGCCAGTGCCGTAATCCTTCAGTTTAGCTCATGTCCCTGCCACCATCCCATGGTATTCATCGGGGGACCCCATAAGTCCTGCTTCCTTCTCCTGCTGCTAACCCTTAGCATTCAGTGAGGGTCACTCAGAGTGGTTTGTTGTTCTTGCACCTTGGGCAGTTAGCAGGTGTGACCCTGCACCTTGAGCACTTTCTCTACCCAGGAACACTTCCCTACCGCTTCGCTCCACACCACAGGACTGGCTCAGCTACAGTCCTGCTCTTCCTTCCTTTCTCTTTCCTTTGAACTTTTGGAGTGTCTTTCTCATTTCTCTCTCATTCTATCTTATTTTTCTGTTTTTCCTGCTCAGGCTCCTGTTATACTATAGTGGGCATAGGTGTTTTAATTACGAACCTCAGATAACGAATGAGGAAACTGGCTGAGATATGCACATGCATGTCCAGCCAATCTTTTCATCAACACCCTGGAGCTGCACAGTGTAGTGTAATTGCATTGATAAGGTCTGGAACAAGTCAAATGTAATTAAATAGTGATTAGAGATCATTTAATTTGGTGGAGTAATATTTACAATATAAACCTCACTACCACAAGTAAACATTTTATCTAATATTTGATTATTAGGAAGGGAAAGATGGACCTTTAACTATTTGGCAAAATCCAGCTGTTTTAAGAAGGTGTGCAAAAATTTGCTAAAGGTATCTATTTGAATATTACAATACATGACCATCATTTATATTGAGGTGAAATTACTGGATTCACTTATGAATAATGAATATAGCCAAGGAGGTCTATACTTGATTTTGTTTTGATAGCTAATATAAACACCTAAGTGGATATAAAATTATCTACATTATTTTTATAATAAAATTAATCACATGCAATTGTTCCAAGGCCAGCTTCTCAACTGGTACTTCTTGATTTATGAAGGAAGGCCAAATGATCTATTGTAAAGTAGCCTTGACTAAAGTGTTAGATTATCTAAACCTGAGTAGACAGAAATGGTATCTGTATATTTAGTATAATATCATTAACTGAAACAGAAGTATTTCTAAGAGAACAAATATTTTACAAAAATCATTTTAAATTAAAATACCAGAGACTAGTTTAATTTTTTTTATCATGTAACTTATTAACAGGAACACCTGTTGGAGAACACTGTTTTAATTCTAAGCCTAATTATGTTCTCTCTGGGTTGGTTATGTTAATTTGAATTTTACTACATAAACCATTTTTAAATATCCCATAGTGGGATTTAGGGCTACTAAAAAAACAACAGATGCGATAGAAAATAGTCCACAAGTTTAAAATCACAAGGCTATCACCATATTTTGAAATGCTGTCAAGTAACCACATTAAAAGCTGCTGTGGTAGACATCACAGAAATGTGTGGTTAGGCGTTTACTGAATAAAACACAGCCCATTTGCCAGCACTTCAATCACCACCTCTTCCACATTCTCATGACCTTGATCATTATACAAGAAATGAGAGCAAAAAATCCATTTTATTCTTCACACTATTCCTGTCATCTTTTCATTTTGCTGCTAATCTCTTCTTTTCACTCCATCAAATACCGTCAAAAAGTTTGGCACCTTGCAAAAAATTTTTCCTGCTTTCCTTTTCAATTCTCTTTCTGTGCAAAAGAATACATTTCTTACAGTGAGACATCTAATCACCTACACTGGTAAAATGATGTAGTCAAAACCTAGAGGATAGACTGCTGGTAACAAGAAATAGAATGTTGAAAGCAATGTTCAATGGAGGTCATCTACTGTAATTATGTATATTATGTATTATGTAATTATGTATATATGTTATATATATGGATTTTCTGGGGCGGGTGGGTAGCGCTACTGCCTCGCAGTTAGGAGACCCGGGTTCACTTCCCGGGTCTTCCCTGCGTGGAGTTTGCATGTTCTCCCCGTGTCTGCGTCGGTTTCCTCCGGGTGATTCAGTTTCCTCCCACAGTCCAAAGACATGCAGGTTAGGTGCATTGGCGATTCTAATTGTCCCTAGTGAGTGCTTGGTGTGTGTGTGGGTGTGGGTGTGTGTGTGTGTGTGCCCTGCGGTGGGCTGGCGCCCTGCCTGGGGTTTGTTTCCTGCCTTGCGCCCTGTGTTGGCTGGGATTGGCTCCAGCAGACCCCCATGACCCTGTAGTTAGGATATAGCGGATTGGATAATGGATGGATGGATGGATTTTCTGAAATAGGAGCTTGAAAAGCATGTTTATTTAGATAGGACAGAATTGATTCTCCCTGCTAATGTGATATGGAGGATAGACCATCTGTTCACATCTTGTTTGATTTTTTTCTATGCTTTTAGTAAAATTGTGTTGAAAAAGACCTTCATATTTACTTGTAATATTTACCTCTAGGTATTTAAACAGTTCTGATAAAATGAATGAATAAATGTGCAGTCTAATATGATGTGCTAGAGAGTTCACTGGAAAAAGTACATTTTTATTCAAATTGATTTAAGAGTCTTTTTCCAAATGTCTTTTGAAATTCTGCTAGCATGTTAAGGACTAGTGGTAAAGATGTTTGTGGGTCTGATATATAGTGGAACCTCGGTTCACAACCATAATTCGTTCCAAAACTCTGGTCATAAACCGATTTGGTCATGAACTGAAGCAATTTCCCCCATAGGATTGTATGTAAATACAATTAATCCGTTGCAGACCATACGAACTGTATGTAAATATATATATATATTTTTAAGTTTTTAAGCACAAATATACTTAATTAAACCATAGAATGCACAGCGTAATAGTAAACTAAACGTAAAAACATTGAATAACACTGAGAAAACCTTGAACAACAGAGAAAACTAACACTGCAATAGTTCGCGCTATAGCGCTACCACCCGCTGGCTAAAAACACTTTTTTTTAATGAGTTTTAAGCACAGGGAAAAAAATGAACATTTGAAAAAATCCGTAATTTATTAAACCACCAAGAAAAGTAACATTGCAACAATGCACGCTACGAACCGATTGCTGTAAACAGAAGTGAAAACAAAATCAAGCCCAGTGCATTCTTTAACTGCCTTCCTACCTTATGCGTCCAGCTCTCTCTCTCGCGCTGCCTGTGTGTGTGCATCTGTCTCTCTCTGCCTGTGTGTGTGCGCGGCACTCTCTCTCGCGCTGCCTGTGTGTGTGCTCTCTCTCTCTCGCGCGCGCTGCCTCTGTGTGTGTGTGTGTGTGTGTCGCGCTCTCTCGCTCTCTCTCTCCTGCTCACTGCACAGGAAATGCACAGGGAGAGACTGAACATGTACAAACTGAAAGGGAAACTGGCTTCTTTGTATACCGAGTGTGTGGTCGTGAAATGAGGCAAAAGTTTGGCGAACTTTTTAGTCGTAAACCGATTTGTACGTGTACCGAGACGTTGTGAACTGAGGTTCCACTGTATACAGTATCATATCATCTGCATGGGCGGCACGGTGGCGCAGTGTGTAGCGCTGCTGCCTCGCAGTTAGGAGACCCGGGTTCGCTTCCCAGGTCCTCCCTGTGTGGAGTTTGCATGTTCTCCCAGTGTCTGCATGCGTTTCCTCCGGGTACTCCAGTTTCCTCCCACAGTTCAAAGACTGTGCAGGTTAGGTGCATTGGCAATCCTAAATTGTCCCTGGTGTGTGTGTGTGTGCCCTGCGTTGGGCTGGCACCCTGCCCAGGGTTTGTTTCCTGCTTTGCGCCCTATGTTGTCTGGGATTGGCCCCAGCAGACCCCCGTGACCCTGTAGTTAAGATATAGCGGGTTGGATAATAGATGGATGTCATCTGCATATAGTAATATTTTCTGTTGGAGTCCTTCTCTGATAATCCCATTTAACTGTAATGTATTTTGAAAATGAATGGATAATGGCTCAATGGAGATTATAAAAAGCAATGGTGTAGGATGGTATCCTTGTTGAGTACCACATTCTAATTTAAAGTAGTTTGAAATCATGTTGTTAATACAAACTGAGGCCTCTGGACTAGTATAGTTATTTTATCCACATATATTGGCTCAAACCCAAATTTGTCCAATGTGGTAAATAGATATTACAGAAGGAAGCACTTTCTCAGATTTTTAATCCAATTCTACATAGTAAGACCTTATTTTTCTTTGGAAAAACTGTAATTAATTCTTGGCAAAACGTTTGAGGTAGAATTTTTTTCTTGAAAATTGTTTATAACATTCCACTGGGTAGCCATCTTAGCCTACTGCTTTCCCAGTTTGGTAGGAGTTTATAGCACCCCAGTTATTCTAACTGGTCAGAGATTTGTCCAGATTCTCTGCTCTAAATCTTTTAGTGATTTTAGGACTCCTGTTTGCTTTCTTAGAAGGCTTCACGTCATTCTTGTGTTTATGGGGCTCAACAATCTCCTGCTGAAATATAGTGACATATCTGCCACCTCCCCATAAAACAGTGGGTGAGTTGTAGTAAGGAATGAATTGTATGCTAGAAGCTCTAGCAGAAATATGTTTAAAAGTAACAGGGAATCAAAACATGGTGGTAGAAAATCATAATGTCAAACATGAGTTGAAACCAGAAAAACTATATTAGAAAACTTGTTTTAGTAGCCCAGAAATGACTGGAAAAAGGGTGTTTTGAATATACAAGTTCACACGAGGAAGTGCCTGAAACAGCAACCTTTGAACTCTTTGCATTATCCCTGGTGGCCCATGACCTCTGAGGACATGCCACTTGACAACCTGGAGCTGTCCTAATGACAGGTTTACAAAAATGGCCATGATATAAATAACTAAGTGGCCATAAAAATGGCCCATATAAATTAACAACCCCAAAAATTAGGCAATAATCACAAAACCAATGTTAGATTTGAGAATCGAGGCAAAAAAACATGAGAAACAAAAAAAGAAAATCCTGTTCCTAAGAAGGGATTTGACATATTGGATAATATATGATATATTATTTATAGTTATTCTTGAATGGCATAAAGTCAATTGTTTCTGTTGGGCATAAAATGGTGATTAAATCTGGGAAAAGAAACATACTTAAATTAGCAGTTGTTCAGATATTACGGTGAAGTATAAATTCTTAACAAAATCTATTCAAATTTTAAAGGTTGTCCTTAAGTTGCCTAACACAGTTTTTAAATAAGAATAACTCAAATTTAACTTCAACTATAGCAAAACATTGGCCAATACCAATATAGTTATAGCCTGAAGCTTGTGTGGTACATATTGGACAGATGTGAAAATATTAATTCTCAAGATTATATGGAATAAAAAGAGGACCAGACTGAAGCATTCTGTGCTCATTCATCTAACAGGCAAATTGCCCAATCCTTTGGTTGTTTCACACTTCTTTTTCCCTCTCCTGTTTCGCTGATCCTTTATCATTTATCTTCCCATATTAATAATTCTTTACATTTATATAGCGTTTTTCTCGTCTCGCAAAGTTCTTTAGTGAATGGGGAGCCACTTCAACCACCACTAATGTGTAGCATCCACCTGGATGCTGTGATGGCAGCTATTTTTGCACCAGTACACTCACCACACACTAGCTATTAGGTGGTGGAGTGGTGAGAGAGATAGCCAGTTAGAGACATAGGGGCCCAGAATGACTAGGCCATGGAGAGCAAGTTAGCCTGGACATCGGGATACACCCTGCTCTCTAAGAAGGATGCCCAGAGATCTTTTATAACCACAAAGTCTGGACCTTGGCTTTACGTCTTATCCGAAGGATGGTGCCATTTTTACAGCACAGTGTCCCCATCACTGCACTGGGGCATTGGGATCCACAATCAGACCATAGGGTAAGTGGCCTCTGCTGGCCTCACCAACACCTCTTCCAGCAGCAACTCAAGATGTTCCTAGTTGGTCTCCCATCCAAGTACTGGTCAGGTTCAAACATGTTTAGCTTCAAATGGATGGCCTCTTCTGATGCTTTTGAACATACCTGACTAAAATCTGATAAAGTTACAATATTTCAGCCCAAATACATATTAAGCCCTAATGATTTGGCACCTTACTGAATTGTAGCATTGTCCAGTACCTGAGTGGCACATTCAGGACCCTATAACTCAGATGCTAGTCCCTTTTGACCAAAGGCCAGTGATATTCTTTCCCTGTCTTATCTCAATGTGGTAATAGTACCCTGGGGAAATGATTTTGATGGTCATGGTCTGGGAACAGTCTATGATTTAAATAAGGTTTACCATAAACCTTCATTCATTTTTTATCTGCTGCCAAATTCTGTCTCTTTAAATCTGATGAACTCCCCTTTCCAAGTTTAATTACCTGTTTATCTGTGTCTTTTTTCCCACTAATAAATGCTTCCTCTGTAAACTTTCCTGTTTGTCTCCTTCCCTTTTCAATATCTGGGCTTATGGCCTTCCTTCTCCTTCATTCTTCTTAAGCTGGAATACTATTTTAAGAAATATCATGCACTGGTCTAAAAAAACATAACCACCAGTTTCCATATTTTCAGTATGTTCATAGGTCATATTTTATTGGCAACTGGCAGTGTTTTTTAGGGATATCATTACGAACCCTTTCCATTATTCATGGGAACCTGGAACATTTTTGCATGCTTTAGTCTTGTATGTCTCTGGTTCATGTTTTTTATTCTTTATGTTTAATTACTGCTTTTTTGAGTCTTCGTATTTTTATTTTACTAGGAACATCCAACTTATCACCTTCTTCTTGCCAAATAATTTTTTTTGCTAAGCACTATAGCAGCCAAGTTTTTGCAGCTTCCAGATGAAAATCCCTTGAGCTCATCCTGCACCAGTGTTTAACATCCTTTGCTTACCTTAATCATTTGCTAGAATTAATAAAGCTTGACCAAATTTTTATGTCTCCGATACTCCTTTAAATTGGTTAAGTTAGTGTGTTTTTATCTTTCTTTACCACAGGTTAGGTGTGCATTATGTAAACTTTTCTGTTGTGTTGCATTTTGTACTTTTGTATGGGTTTTATTAATTTTAAGTTCAGTATGTTTAGGTGTATAATTTTATATACTTGGTTTTTGGGTTTTGGGGATCATTTGGAGTTTTAATCATACACTGTGATTACTTTCTGTATTGATTTTTTTTAATAGTCAACAATGCCTTCACTCAAAACTCTGATCAGCATTAGAGACATTTTAGGCCTCTGCCTTATTATTTTTGTTAATAATATGCTTCAAAAATAGAGGAATTCATGTGTGGAACTTTTTGTTCCTAAATTAAGTCTTTTTTGTATTCATTAGTGTTGACATGTTAGGGCTGCTTGACCAAGTATGAGATCCAAGGAAATATTTCAAAATTATTTTGTTTCTTTATCCTGTACCTTTTTTTCCTCCAAAGACAAACTTGTTTTTGCCAAGCTGAGTTCAATAACTTAGTTTCCAGCTGTTGATCTCTAGTTTCCAAGTATGGTTCAGTACCTGTTATGTTGCTCTGGTTTCTTTAAATTTTTACCTCTGTTCAATCGCGAATCCAAGTTTTTGTTTGTACATGTATTTTATGCTTCTCTAATTCTTCATAAGTAATTGGCAATTCATTGAACTAAAACAGAAGCTATTACTCTTTAAATATTACAAATACAAAAGCAAAATATCTCTTTTCCTGGAGTAACTTTATGTCCTGGGCTGAGAATGCAAGGAATACAGTATCAGACATCCCTCCTCTCCCAGAAGTTCTGGGAGTCTCCCACATATTGATAGCGGCTCCCTGATGCCAGCAAATTATATACGATATCCCGGAAATGTATTTTTTAGAGCGAGAGCGCACAAGCGAAAGAGCAAAGATCCCAGAGGTTATCATGAATCTTTAGAGAATGAGAGCAAGTGACTGACTGCGGTAATGAGAGAGTAACAGAGAGACAGCATCCTGATTAGTCTATTTTTCTGCTAACGAGACCTATCAGTTTTCTTTGTGGGAGGGCATTACAGTTGACCTCTCTCTCTGATCTATCAGTTTAGTATTTTTCCAGCATAGCCATGGCAGACTGCTTGAAAACAAAAGATATAAAACACATTTTACTTCAGATTATACGAAGGTATATCCCAGCCTCGTAGCAGTAAAAAGTAATGACACTGTGGCGTGCTGCACTGTTTGCAACAGTGATTTCAGCATTGCCCTTGGAGGGTTAAATGATTGTAAAAGACACTTTTATGTGAGTTCAACAGGTGTCATGTATTCCTTATCTTAGCTAATGTCAAGGAGCTACATCATGAGACCAATCTCCCATTAGGCGTGTGCGATATACATTGTTTACGATTATATCTTGATTACTGTTTTAACGATGTGTGAGATTAAATTATCGAGTATGTAACTCACTATGCAAAAAAAACAAACACAGAGTTTATTCACTAATGCAACAGTATAGAGCAGGGGTCGGCAACCTTTTGCTAACTGTGTGCCAACTTAAGGTTTCAAATTATTCAGAGTGCCAACATCACATATCATTTTATACAAGTCGAGGTCAATATTCTTATTTTACCATATATTTTATTTTTATATTTTAATTAATTAATATATAGCGATATTCAATAATATGTAAAGTTGTAAACAACATTAAAAGAAATAGAGTTTCTTGAAAGATTTTTAAAAAAACTTTTTTATTATTAATGGGAGCCTTGCCCTTGCATGGTCTTGGCCAGTTGCTCAATATCGACAACATACTTTGTCACTTTGAGTTTGACACAATTTTCTGAATGTTCAGGCGTTAGGCGACTATGCTGTGGATTTAGCACTGCTTTCATGTGAAAGAAAATTTGCTCACAGGAATAGGTTGATCCAAAAGCTGAAAGAAGAGCAAAAGCAATTTTCTTCAAACAGATGTAATAATTCGGAAGGGATGTCCAACAGCTGAGAATAGCTGCAGACTTTTCTAGATTTTCATTTTCCAGAGACTTCCGTAGTTCAACAAATTTTGATGTCCATAATTCTGAAGATCTGAAGTCAATCTGTTGCATTTCAAAGTCATCAATATCCATCCAACTAAATAGTTCCAACTGGGTAGTTTCCAAATCAATTATATCAGGCTTAATGAGATACGAAAATAAGGATCCATGAATGTGAAAGTCTTTACTTCGTTTATCAAATTCTGCTTTGAGTACTTCAATGTACTCTTGAAGCTCATCTACATTTACTTCAAATTGATTTGAGAGATTCTTCACATTCGGGAAGTACTTGAATGCTTTGATGTTGATATCACGGGTAAAAATGTCTAGTTTCATTGTAAATGCTTTCCAATAGCTGAAAAGATCAAGTACTGTTTGTCCCTGTCCTTGTAATTTCAGATTAAGTTCATTTAAATGTGTGCTTATGTCAGTCAGAAACATCAACTTTAACACCCAGTTTTCATCATTCAGTTCAGGAAAATGTTTCTTTTTTTCATTAAGAAACACCTTAATAGCTCCAAGACAACTGACAAATCTATTTAAAACTTTGCCTCGACTAAGCCAGCGAACATTGCTGTGTAGCAGAAGATCTCCATATTCACACTCAATTTCTTGTAAAAGAAACTTGAACTGCCTGTGAACCAGTGAAGAATGAGAAATTATAAAGTTGACTATTTCAACAACAGTTGTCATCACAGAGACCAAATTCAGAGATGAGGTCTTTGCACATAGGCTCTCCTGGTGTATAATACAATGAAAATTCAAAAGTTTGCGGCCAACATGATTTTCAAGAAGTTTTACAAATCCTTTCTTCTTGCCAACCATTGCAGCAGCACCATCGGTTGTCACACAGAATAACTTGTTTAAGTCTATGTCATGTTTAGCAAAATAACTAATAAATGCAGTCAAAATGTCTTCTGCTTTGGTTGTGTCATGAAGTGGTAATAAGCAACACAACTCTTCATAAATGTGATTATTTTCAGGATATCTTGCAACCAAGGCTAAGCGAGACAAATCGTTTAAATCAGTGCTTTCGTCAAGCGCAACACTAAATACTTGAGATTGTTTTAATCCAGATATTTGTTTAGTTGTTACATTTTCAGCTAAATCAGTTATGCGCCTCTCAACTGATCTTGCAGAAATTGGTATTTCTCTAATACGAGTGAATAGTCTTATTATAATAGTGAATCTCCTTATTTGGTAAATCACCGAATAAAATTTCAGCACTGCTTAAAAAAGTTTCTTTGATGTATTCTCCGTCTGTAAACGGTTTCCCTTTCAAAGCAATACATTCAGCTATTTTATAACTACATTCAGTAGCTTTAATCTTCATTCCAACTGCTTTGCTCAAAATACTAGTTTGTTTTTCGAAACCAGAAATAGCTTTTTTGATAGCTTCACTTTTCTCTTCTGAGGTTTTAAACTTAGACTGGTGTTTTGTTTGAAAGTGTCTTTGTACACTAGATGTGCGACACACAACACTTTCACGACAGAAAGCACACACAGCACGATCTTTTTGTCCAACAAATCCATATTCTTTTGTCCAATTTTCTTGAAATGGTCGATGATCAAGTTTCCTTTTCTTTGCAGCCATATTTAACAAAAATGATCTTCTGGAAATATAAATAAATCAGCAAATATCAATGCCAATATTTACATATAAACCACTACTTATAAGCAACAAAAAACTTTACAAAGATATAAAAATTTTTTATGAATTGTTTAAGAGCACACTCAGCAAACACATCCGGTTCACATGCATATTTATTTAAATTACCGAGTCATTCAGATTTTCAGATATTAAATACATAAATACACACATAAATTTGTCCGTGTAAACGCAGAATTATAGATCTACATACGTGCATATGAGAGGAAAACCGTCAGTAAACTGTCAGCTATAACTAGTCATAATGACACTACAATGCCGATCGCTGTACACAGCTTGTTTAGAAGCGTGGGCCTTAATTATATTGATGTTTTTTCTAAGTAGATCTAGGAACTAATAAAAATATGACCATCTCAGTTTTTTTATACAATGGATATATTTAGATTAATCAATATGAACCATATATATTATTCAACTACCGGCATCCGGCCTTTGTAGATCTAGATCTGCATATTTGCAGCACGTGACCGGAAAGTCGTAACCAATGTTCATATTAGAAAACATTTATAAAATGCAAAAACCAACGTTGTTCTATAGTGGGTATCGTTAAAATATCACCTGAAAAATTATATCTGTGCTTGTATACAACAAAATCCAGATATACACACAGCAGGTTTTAAAGCAAATGCGCCACAATTTTTTATGTAATAGAATTTTGATCTCGCTAGTTGGCGTTACTGTCGTTAGTTTCTGAGATTTCGCATATAGACTGTTCCCCTGACCTACTTAGACTGCTGTTACAACAAGTCTGGATAAGTCTGTGGCTGGTACCCTGCTACGCCCAAGTGCCGAAATGAGCGAGGAAACCCCGCTAACCGATTTCTAATCAACTTTATACAGGAAACGTGAAGAGTCTGCGTGCCATTTGAAATTGCTTGGCGTGCCAAGTGTGGCATGCGTGCCATAGGTTGCCGACCCCTGGTATAGAGCACTACACGTGCGCAAAGCGAGTTGCGTAGGCATGCACGTCCAGCAAGCCGCAAGTTAGCATCACTTGCTGCCTCAAAATGAGTGAACAAACAGCGCCAGATGATAAAACAGCCTCACCATCTATGTCGTCAGAATTAATTGCCAGACGTCTGGCAATAGGTTTGGTTTTGAAAAGACTGATGTTGCTTAAGAGACAGCAATCTGCAAACTATGTGGTAAATCGGTTGCCGTTAAAGACAGCTCGACAACGAACTTGTTTCACCATTTGCAAACTAACCACCGCACAGAATACGAAAAGCTTAAGAAGTCAACTGTCCAGCACAAGTCTAAAGTAACCAAGGTACAAGCAGAAAAACACACTCAGCAAACTTTAGTGGATTCATTTTGCAAAAAAGTGCCTTACAACAAGAAAAGCAATAGATGACATGACATAACAAACGCCGTCACCAATTACATCGCAAAAGATATGGTGCCAATTCAAGTGGTTGAGAGAGATGGTTTTAAACAACGTTTGAATACTTTAGACCCAAGGTACACACTGCCTGGCCAAAAATATTTCAGTCAAACAGCTCTGCCTAAGTTGTATGATTTGTGTTGCCAAACTCTGACGCATAAACTGCAAAAGGTTTCACATTTTGCCACAACATCGGATTTATGGTCAAGCCGAACATCTGAGCCATACCTCTCCCTGACGGTGCATTTCATTGATGAAAAATGGCAACTGCAAAGCTTCTGTTTGCAACCATCCTACTTCCCAGAAGATCACACTGGCGACATCATTGCACAAGGTCTGAAAGATGTGCTGGCATCATGGTCACTGCATGGTAAGACCATATGGTTTGCATGACAACACACAGCAGGGCTAACGTTGTCAGTGCACTACGGATTAATAACTGGAAGAGGCGACCTTGTTTTGGGCATAGGCTTCATATTGCGATTGGTGAGTAATTTGGGGTTCCTCTATAAAATGCAGTTTAGGTTAAATTGATCTTATTTATTATGACGTTTAAAAATACAAAAAGACCTGATAAGTAAAGCTGTAGATGACAAAAATATAATTCAATATAATTTCAAATAATACATTACATTATACAATAAAAATATAAGAATGTTGTAATGCAATTATTATATACAGTACACTTTGAATGTTCCATTAAATTTTATATTAAATGTTCTCCAGAGAGGAGCATGCGGGATCCAAGGATAGACAGAGCCATAGGAGTTTGCTAAAAGGTGGTCGGAGCTTTTTCCAGTAGCTGGAAAAAGAAGAAAGCACTTGTTGATGCACAAGAGCAGCTCAAACTTCCATAAAATTGCATAAACTTATCACAGAGTCACCAACAAGATGGGGCTCAAGACAGCGCATGATAGAGAGATTTATTGAACAAGGAAAAGCCATTCGTCATGTTTTGACTGCAGACAAAAAGCACAGGCACCTTGTCCCAACATGACAAGATGTTGAAGTGCTGGAGGCAGTAAGCAAAGCTACTTCTTCTGGAGTTCACAGATGCTCTTTCAGGTGAGCAACTTGTAACAGTTTCTTACTTAAAACATGTGCTGGCCTTATTCAACTCTGATGTCCTGGAGGTGAAGTCTGATGACACAGACCTAACCAAAAAGATCAAACAAGCCATTCTAGAGTATCTGAAGTCCAAATACACAGAGGACTGTGTAGACGAGCCGACACACCGCAGGGTGCACACACTTACACAGCTACACTCACACTCACACAATTACAGGGTAAATTTAGACTCGCCAATCAGCCTACCCTGCACACTTTTGGACTGTGGGAGGAAACCAGAGCCCCCGGCAAAAACTCACGCGAACACGGGGAGAGCGCGCGAACTCCACAAAGAAAGGACCCGGGTGTTTTACTTCAGTTTTAATTAAATAAATAAGTCCTGTTTTCCTTAACTGTTTCATTAAGCTACAATTAATTTTCTACTACCAAGACCAAGCTAGATCTTAATAAGACTTACAAACACATGTTTAAAGGATGCAGAATATCTTGGAATTATTGTTATCGTCAAAGTCCCAGAAAATATCGAGATATTTTTCCAATATCGCACACCCCTATCTCCCATGGACTTGCTTTAGGTTGTAAGAGAATAAAAATGACTCTATGAGTTGAATAATATCATGCATGTTTAATAATTATAGTATTATGTTCTGACATAGTCAGCGGGCAGTGGTTCGAGGACATCTCTCTGAAATGAGTTTTTGCAGAGTGGGATGTCTACAGTATACCCAAGTCCATGTCTACTAAAATTTCTAAATTTAATTTTTATATGGTATTTGGTTGCATGCCTAGTTTACTTCATTATAGTTTCATCATAGCCTTTTATAATTACACCAGTAATGGCACAGTCCGTGTTATTGTGCAACTTTTCGCGTTAAAACTAATTAAGTCAGTGTTTGTGCTGCGATTACTTAGTATGTTTTCTTTCATTTATCACTTAAGCTGGCATTTAAGTGTTGTGATATGTGGCCGGCCGTTCATCCCGGCCAATACCCCAGGCCGCCAGGTGGATCCCTCCCTGCAGCATGGAGGTGCCCCGAATGCCAGCAGGGAATCCTGGACAATGTAGTTTTTATCCCCAACCCTGCTGGATGCCATGGGGGCCGCTAGGGGACGCTGCAGGGAGGAACAAGGATTATTTGCCCTACGCCCCGGAAGTACATTCAAGTCACATGGACATGAGGAATGACGTGCTTCTGGGGTGAAGAAGAAAGGATTTTTATCTGACCCGGAAGTGTTCCTAGTCACGTGGACAGAGAGGGCGAAACACTTCCGGGTCATGGACTATAAAAGGACTGTGGGAAATCCCAGATGTCGAGCTGTGCTGGGTGGAAGGGTGGCAACGCGTCTGGGAGTGGAGGATTGTTTATTGATTAGTGATTGATTATTGTATTGATTTATTATATGAGTATTGTGGAGTGCAGGTGCTTCGTGCACTTTATTAGTATCCAAATAAATAATTATTGGACTTTTACCTGGTGTCTGAAGAGTGGTCAGAGGGTACAAGGGGCCGAGAGGACCACAAACTGTCATAGTGTTCAATCTGCCTCAATAATGATTTAAGATATGAAGAAGTAGGGGAAGTGACGGTGAAGGTGGTAGGGATGAGAACGGCACCCATATGCATGCACCGCACGGCTGTCCTGCTGCCAAGAGTTGATTCTACAATAAAATAAAATAAAAGAGGAATAACCTTGGAGGTCAATCATCACCCCGAAAGCAGATGGTAGACATAACGTAGTATATGTGTACCAAATTTCAGGTCAATAGGTCAAACGGTTTGCAAGGTACAGGTGATTTAAAATCCTGGACAGACAAACGAACAGCCACAGTAGCGTATTATATATAAAGATCTGTTCCCGAAGTAAATCCAGAATGAAAAGTATGTAAAAACTGAAATAGTAGACCCAAAATTTACAAAATATTGGCAGATCAGCACTGCCACAAGCAACAAACCTGGGAAACTTATTTTGGTGTTTATTATGAACTTGTGATTATAGATCTGAATATATTTCACCAGGGTTAGCATCATTACATTGGTTACCTGTGTCTTTTAGAAATTACTTCAAAATTCTACTAATGGCATAAATAAACTTGAAATTCTCCTTCTGATACTTTGGAGTGTCTGTCCCTCTACATTCCAAGCGGTCTGCTTATCATTCCAAGAGCCAAGAAGAAAAGAAGTGGTAAGGTGGCCTTCTGCTGTTATGCACCAAAAATCTGGAATACCAATAGATATATGCCAGGCTAACAATAAGGATCATTTTAAAAAACTCCTAAAAACCCACTTTTTATATGGCTTTTTTGTAGCTACATTTCAGTTTTACTCTTAATAAACTAGATATGCATAGAAATAACACACTCTTCAATGAACCTGCATATGAACCTGTATACCATAAATCCCCTTTCATGAGTAGTCAGAGGTCATACATAAGGTGAACTGAGTCTATTCCGCAAGGTCTACACACACATCATAGGATGGACTAGTGCAGGGCCCTTCAATATGTTCATATGTGTATATTAGGTCTTTTTTTATTCGTTCACTTTATAACAAACTGCCTTGTCACCCTGACCTGGAAAAGCAGGTTAGAAAATGTATTTTTGGATTGATGGCATAATTATGTTGTATTGAATACCATTTTCAAATTGTAACATGCCTATTTATGCATTAATGTAGTCAATTTTGTGCACAGAGAAGTTTCATATATGGTATGCACATTAGGAGGTGAACACAGCTTCATTTCACAAGTAAAATTCTATTGACAGGAACAGTAGATATAACTTATCATTGTCAAAAGCCCAATTATAGTCATTGTCTGTTCTGGTAGCATTATGACAGTTTATTGGAGAGACTTCAAAAGGAACTGTGAAGTGCAAATAAAGGAACATGAAGGTCACCATAAGTCAAAGGCAGAAGAATCCAACTGTTGATTTTTTTTAACTTTGTTGTTTTTATGTGTTTAATAGAGTTCAGCTTTATTTGTAATTATTTTTATCTTTTAGTCATATTAAATCACATGCAAACAAGGGAAATGTTGAAAATAATTAAGTATATAAGTAATGTTCTTTTTACAAAGGCTACTACTGTATGTAGACCCCCTCTAGGATTGTGGGTTTGGCTTGATCGGCCAGTGTACATCAGTGATCCTTACTGATTTGCTGTCAAGTGCCATCTGGTCTTGATATGGTTGTTCATGGCAAATATGTCCAGTGGAACAGCCAAAGCAAAGCAAATTGAAAAAGAAGACTCCCATTACAGCAAAAAATGAAACTAACAACTAAAATGAATGTATTGAATAAAAAACAAAAATAGATACTTGAAATTATCAGAAAAAACAATTATATGAAATACACATCAAAAAGTGATAGAGTGAAACATCAAAAACTGGGTGATTGAAATAGACCAGTACTGAAAATGGGAATGTCAGTCACTCTTTGGATGCATTTCTCATGTGCAGTTAGTCATTGCAATTTACCAGCAAACTGCCTTGTTAAAAAGGTATAGATTAAGGCACAGTTGAGGAATATCAAACAGCTAATGTATGAAAATGATCACAATACCGTTTGTTCTCAGCTTCACAGCCACGACTTTCCATTATCACACACATGCACCTTGAGAATAGCTTAACACTAGAATCCCTGAAGCCTACGAAAAAATGCGTAATCCTGGGCCACCTTAAATTCCTTTGCACCTCTCCATTAGCGGCTTTTGATTTGCAAAGTTTAGTATTTTTCCAGCTTATATATTTGCTATTTATCAAATTTTGGTGTCAACAGTATCAAGCTTTTTAAAAACCTAAGTAAATTATGTTATATTACTTGGTTTTTGCCTACTATTGATGGTGCCTGTTCAAAAAAGTAAAGTAGAAAGGATGCTGGCTTTTACTTAGTATAGTATTTTTGTACTTTTAGTCTTCTGATTTTTGATAAAATTTTCCATAACCTTACATGGGACTGAAGTACACATTACTGGTTGAAAATTACTAGAATTCATTTTGTTTCATTGGCAATTTTCCAGTCATCAGGTACTTGTTCACTCAGAAGTGACTGCTGGAATATGCTTCCTAAAGGTTTTATAAATAATCACTGATAAAATCCCATTGGGCTTGGGGGTTTTGTAAGTGCCCGAAGCTTATCTGACTTTTCTGTTTTAAAATCTTTAAACACAGAGCTCATTTTTATTTCTGCCTGAGGCATTCCATTTTCCTTGTTTTGTAAATGTGCACTTGCCTGAAATATTTATTTAGATGATTTGTTATTTGCAGGTCTTTTCTGATAATTCTTCCTTGTGGAGGCTTTTAAAATTCTTTTTACTTTTTTTTTTTTAACTAAGGTATTGCTGTAAAAGGTTGTTTTTGTAATCCTCAGTTTCAGTGTCCAGTGTTTTTCTTTTTTAACCACATTTTTTATTTTAATGTTCATTACTACTCTTTGATAAATATTTGAATAATGTTTATGGATTTGTTTATTTTATGCAATTTCCTTCATATTTTATTTTGGTTTGTTTAGGGTTATTATTTTTTACTTGGATGAAAACAGTATTACTTGTGGTAGCAATTTTTTTGGAGTGTATCATTTTCTAGATATTTCCTGAAAATATGTTTCCTGTAAATTGTAAGTCTATACAGGTATTTAAGTACCTTTTTAAGAGAGTGTAAGGAATCAAGGTGTGACAAAAAAACATAAAATGCACAGGCAGAGACAAATGAGAGCATTTTATTTTCTGCTATGTCTTTGGTACAGCCTGAAAATAATCACACATTAAATCTGATTTATTAGAATTTTTATCTTTGTTTGGTTCTTTTGATTCACAAACATCTAAAAGACGCTATTATCTACTTACAGAGCTTCAGTTTGTCATATTGGTACAGCCATCAGCAGTTACTTACCTCGGCAGTGACATTCATACCTCTGGTGACTCATCCTATGAAGTCAGTAGACAGACTGTTACAGCATGGGAGGTCATGAGGTCGTTGGAATGGGGTGTGTCACACTCACAATATCTTTGCAAGAGGACGATGGCCCAGGTCATTAGAATCCTGGAGCTTCATGTTATGCTATATGGCTGCGAGACATGGACGCTATCCAGTGACCTTAGACAAAGACTGGACTCCTTTGGTACTGTGTCTCTTTGGAGATTCCTTGGGTACCCCGCTGGTGTGACTTTGTGTTGAGTCTAGAATGAGCTACATTACCTGCATTGTGAGGGAGCATCAGTTACAGCACTACAGCCATATGGTGTGATTCCCTGAGGGTGATCTGGCTCACCGAATCCTCATTGTTGAGGACCCAAGCAGCTGGACCAGGCCAAGGGGATGCCCATGTAACACCTGGCTGTGGCAGATAGATGGGTATTTCTGGAGTGTGGGACTGGACTGCGTATCTGACTGGGGGGTGCCAACCAGGATCCAGAGCTGTTTGTTGTGTGGTGGGTGCGGCAATAGGCTGTACCAGTGAATGCTCCCCAACCTAACCTGACCTGACCCGAGGTCTAATTTGTCGTTTAGTGATGTTTTTGTAAAATGCTTTTTTTTTGGTTACTTTTATGTTTATCATTTGAAAATGTGCCATGATGACAGTAAAACAGGTTTTTATTCAATACAAAAATAAAATGTTTAGTACCAAAACTATGCCAGATATAACA
This sequence comes from Erpetoichthys calabaricus, assembly GCF_900747795.2. Classification (NCBI taxonomy): domain Eukaryota; kingdom Metazoa; phylum Chordata; class Cladistia; order Polypteriformes; family Polypteridae; genus Erpetoichthys; species Erpetoichthys calabaricus. Next base: position 78,958,317 of record NC_041395.2, read on the forward strand.
CAACACCAAATGCTGTACAGATGTAAATGCTAAGTCGCACAGCTATTTTATATTGTCTACTGTTAGCATATACAAGCAAGTAAATACAGTATATAGGTAGGTATTTTAAAATGTCTAAGCTACATACTGAATAAGACACCAGTGCAATTTAATAATTATTAAACACAAATTCACTTTTACTGACCTTAAAATATTATGGCTAGACTGGACTAGATTAGATAAACTTTGTTAATCCCAAGAGGAAATTCAGATACATACAGCAGCAGAAACATAAAAACAAGAACAAATAATAGCCAATCAGTCAGTCAATCAATCAATAATTAAATAAATACATACGTACATAAATGAATATTGTTCAGATATGTCAAAATGGTATTTCAAAATAAACTTAAAGAGTACCCATGAAGGAAGCATTGAAATGCCTGAGAGCAGTGGTTAGAAAAGACCCCCTGAGGTGGTTCTTAGCACACCGTAGTGGAATGATCCTGTGGCTAAACATGCTCCAAGAGAGCGCCTCCTGGAAGGAATGGAGGGTATTTTTCATGAAGGCATCCAATTTTGCCACCATCCTCTTTTCTACAACAGCTTCCAGTGTGTCCAGAGTTGAATTGTGATGGAGCAGGCTTTCCTGATAAGTTTGTTCAGGCATTTTCCTTCTTTTGAGCTCATGTTGCTTCCCCAGGAGACCATAGCGTAGAACAGCACACTGGCTACTATGGACTGGTAGACCATTTCCAATACCTTGCTGCATACAACAAAAGACCTGAGTCTCCTTAGCAAGTACAGTCTGCTCTATCCCTTCTTATATAGAGCCACTGTGTTGTCATACCAGTCCAGTTTGTTGTTTATATGGGCCCCCAGGTACTTGTAGCTCTGCACCACTTCCACATCCTCCTCTTGGATAGTAACTTGCTGATGCTGAGTTGCAAGTTGTTGTCCCTGCACCACAAGATGAAGTCATCCACAACCTTCCTGTACACTGACTCGTCTCCATTATCAAAGCAGCTTATGATGAACAAGTCATTTGAAAATTTCTGTAGATAGCAATTGCTGGTATTGTGCTGGATGTCTGTTGTGTAGAGGGTGAACAGGAAGGGAGACAGGATCGTTCCTGTGAGGTGCTCCAGTATTGCACACCATCATTTCTGACACACAGTCCCTCAGTCTCCCACACTATTGACTGTTGGTCATGTAGTCCACAATCGCACAGGAAAAGTTAAAGGACATAATCCTTATTGTGGTGCCAAGTGCGAGCAGGCTCTGTGGAGCATGTAGATGAGCGCAAAACAAGACACACAAACAACGGAACACAGACGCCGTGTGATATTTTAAAAGTGATCATGTGGTTTGTAGCGAAATCAGATCAAGCTACTGTGACTCTTTTTCCACTGTAAGACAGAAAATACCCTTAAATATAACCTACATGACAAATTTAATAATTAATCAGAATAAAAACTGTCAAGTGAAAAACTTACGCTGAACATTTTGAGGATGTATGGTCAAAAATGCCAGTTACAATTGTGATTCTTTCCATGTGCACTCTAACTTCAATAAAATATACAATTAAACAATAACATCTTCTCATGAATACAAGAAGTAAAAAAAAACATATGTCATCTCTCAACATGTTTGTTTGCTGTTAGGTTGGCATTTTGTCAAGCAAGTGATGGCTGACAAGTGAGCATGTGCCATGCTTCAACTGAAAGACCCTCACATCTGTGTACTACTGGCACATATGTTACCCTTTGGCACAACTGTCATACATTTTTACAGATGGAGTCTTACCAACAGATGAAATCATGACAGGCAAAACACAGGAGGTTGGCTCATCAAAGAGAATAATATGCTTCTTTTAAAAAAAAATAAAGTACACCCTAGGGTAGGTATGACCGATTTTTCATCAAATTAATTAAATTTAGTGTTAGTTGTGATTATAATACAATGCTACATATTTTGAAAAACGATTTTTTTATTGTTGTATCGCTATTGTTACAATGATGCAAATCAATAGTAATAGATATATATAATACTTTTTCTAAGCAAAGCAGTAAATTCATTGTATTTGAAAATGGATGGCTAGAAGTTATTGGGCAGTTTATCCCATTCTTCCTGGCAAAGCCTCACTCTCTTCATTAGTTTGGATGGGAAGTGCCTGTAAACTTCCATCTTCAGGTTTCTCCACAGATGTTCTATGAGGTTTACATCTGAGTTTTGCCTGGGCCACTCACTCCTGCATTTTCTTGACTGGATGCTTGGGTCATTATCATGTTGAAAGGTGAACTGTTGCCACTGCCTACATGCCCTCTGGAGCAGGTTTTCTTCTCTGTATTTGGGTTCATTCATCCCTCCTTCAATTCTGACTAGTCTCCCAGTCTCTGCCACTGAGAAGCACTCTGATTGCATGAAACTGCTATCACAAAGCCTCACTGTAAGGATGGTAAGGTGATAAGCAGTGCTTGGTCTTCTAGAAATATAATGCTTGGAGTTCGGCCTTGAGAGTTTTTGTCTTATCAGAACAGAGAATCTTTTTTTCACGCTGTCAGACTCCTTCAAATGCTGCTGCTGAGATGGTTGTCCTTCCTACAGGTTCTCTGTTTTAACAAAGGACTCCAGAAACTCTGTTAGATTGGCCATTGTGTTCTTAGTTGCCTCTCTGACCAAGGCCCTTCTTGCTCAGTTACTTTACTGTACAGTCAACTCTAGGAAGTTTCCTAGTTAATCCAAACTTCATCCATGTTTTGAGGCCACTGTGGCCCCTGGGAAAACTCAAAGCTTTAGAAATGGATTTATATACTTTCTTTGATCTATGGCTCACCACAACTTTATAATGGTGGTTTACAGGGAGTTCCTTGTACAAGCAGTGAGAATTATGAGACCTTATCTGCACAGGTTTGTGCCTTTCTTACCTTTGACCCAATCGATTTAGGTTGCCATAGGTTGGTTGCAGTCCACTTTTAAACACATCTTAAAGGTAATTAAAGCAAACAGGAAACACCTGACCACAATATGGAGTGTCACAGCAAAGAGTACTTAAACGTTTCAGTTTTTGATTTTTAATAAAACTTGCAAACCTTTCTGAAAACATGTTTTCACTTTGTTACTATGGGTTACAGCAAATTCGTTTATTTAGAATTAAATCTACAACATAATAAAGTGTGCAGAAATCCACTGTACAGTATGTGCCCTCCAGGGTTTTGAACTAGTTCTATAAGAAAGTGCCAAATGACTTTGAACATGAAAATGACATTGAATTTAAAAGAAAAATTCAATACAACCTAACGTTAATTCTTTTCCTGAAATGAAACTTCATGTTTTCCATTCCCTTTAGCTATTTACAGTATGTAAGTTATGTTTTGATTGATCTTAGCAATTGTTTTCATTCACATTTACAGGCACATTCATTTACCTAAAGGTTGCCAGCATATTAAAATTTAAGATTACTATTATATCTTATTTATTTTGACTTGCATGTTTTCATGAACAAAATGCTCAGGTACTGAATGCAATCATATGCAATTGTTACTATATCAATAATATATTTCAGAGAAGAACTTTGGTGACGTTCAAAGAAAATGTAGTGTCTCTGAACAGTATAATAGCTGGGTGAAATAATGTTTTAATTAGAACACTGCAGTATTTATGTCCTTTGAATGGGATAAAGCTAGACAGCATACTTTAAGGAGCTTCTTTGAAATTTAATGAAGATGAAGTACACAAAGGCATTTTATATTTGTCTTTTATCTTACCAAAGTCAATCATATGTTCTGTAGCATGTGGTCCAAATTTTTGTTACTGTCTCCTATAGCAACTCTTGTTGGACAGGCATTTAAGTCATTTTAAATCCTCACAATCTTTGTAACTGAACACTTTCTAGTGATAGATTACTGTAATTGTTAGGATTTCACTGACTAGGATATTGACATATGTGTTTGTGTTCTCATCAGCAAGAATACTATTACAGGTAACTGAACTGAAAGCAGTTATCTCTTCATAAAATTAAAACCTGGTATCTTGCCATAGTAAATCAATTTTAAAATATTTATGCAGTGACCGAGTGAATGGCATTGTTTGCCTTTCGTCTCCTGAGCCGATCTTCACTAGTAATAAAATGAAAACAGAAGAATACTTTTTCGACTACAGTGGAAGCATGGGAGTAGTTGTTTCTAGAAATATATGTGTGGATTGCCATAATGTGTAACATAGGTGGGCCTGAGTGATTATCATTGGCTTTCCATAAAGTTTAAGTGCAAGCTACGTTCCCTGAAACTTACATAAAAGACATTCTGTATATATCATTCTACTACCGCAGGAAGTAGCACATCATTACTGGTCAAGCTCTCCTGTAAGTGGTACTGAATAAAGTGTTATGACAACTGATCAATAGATTAAGTTAATTAAACTTTTCAGTGCATCCTTCTCACAAGTAAGTGTGGAAACAAAATACTATACTGTACGATTCCTTGAGTTACAATAGTTCATTTCACAGTGGTAGATTGTCACTTTAGGTATTAGTACTTTTCCAGTGTTTTGTTTCAGCCAAACTCTTAATATGGTTGTAAATATCAGAACATACTGCATGAAATTGCTCCTTTTCAGTAATTTAGCTGCACTAGTTTGAAAAACTACCAAATGTAAGAGTGAAAGCTTGAAATGGTGAAGAGATCACTTGAGGTTCTACCAGAAAAGACTTGAATTCATATCCCAGTCAAGGCTCAGTGACATTCTTTTTTTTTAAATTAGTTTAATGCTGCTTATATTTCTTAAAAATATTATTCTGTACCATGAAAACAATAATGCATGTTTTTCAGGTTTATATCCATACAGTGAAAATTCAAAGTAAATGCTGGTAGTAGAAAATAATAATAATGATAATATATTTTATTTAATTGTGCCTTTGAAGACATCATAAAATAAAACCATAAAATAAAGGTATCCTTTGTTTAACGCGGCTTTATTAAGTGTGGGTTTTGAATAACGCTCTTATTTTGAATGCGAAAGCCCCTTGAATACCGCGGTTATAAATTTGATTAGCGCTTTTTTTTTTAAATTGCACGAAAGTGGTAACGAGAAGTTGCAAATGAATGTGCAGGTGTCACCATCCCCCGTACGCCCAGCTTAGTGGCCATAATGGGAATTTGAACTCTCACGGAGTCATGAGTCACCAATTCAGTTGGCAACAGTCACCATAGAGAGTGGACGTTTTCGTTGCATATTTTTGCCAGTTGCTCACCTTTTTATCCTTTCTTTTAAGTGCTTGCCCTTTGCAAACATGAACAAGCAAAAGCGTGAGTCCTCATTGGAAAGTGAAAAGAATAGAAGAAAGCTTATTACTGTAGATGTGAGGCTTGAGATAATTAAAAGATACAATCGTGGTGAAACAAAAGCAAACATTGGCAGGGAACTTTGCTTCAATGAATCGACTATCAGGACAATTTTAGCAAAGGCAGATACCTACCACGACCAAGGAAAATTGACATCAAAGACTGCAAGCATGCAATCATTGCTTTATAGAACTTCGATTATGTTTGAATTGCAAGATCTCTTAACCACATGGATAGAAGATTGCAATCAAAAACAAATTCTAATTTGTATAAATAATATAATGGCTAAAGCTATCAGTCTTTTTTCAAGATTGAAAGAAATGAAGCATAAAGACAACACCACAACATTTGTTGCCAGCAAAGGATGGTTTGAAAATTTTAAATCTAGAACCAGAATGAAAAATGTTAAGATAACAGGAGAAGCCGCCAGTGCAGATGAAGTTGCAGACAAAAAATTTCCTAAAGAATTACAAAAGATCATAGAGGATAATAATTAAGACTATCGACAAATATTTAATGTTGATGAGACGGGCCTTTATTGGAAGAAGATGCCCTCTAGAACCTTCTTGTCAAAGGACAATGCTTTGCAACCTGGCTACAAGGTGTCAAAAGATCGCATAACACTTTTACTCGAAGGCAACGTGGAAGGGGACTTCAAATTGAAACTGCTTTTGGTGTATCGAACTCAGACGCCAAGGGCATTAAGAAGCAACAAGGAATTTCTACCAGTCATATAACGAGCTAACAAAAACGGATGGGTTACAAAGACAATCTTTGAAGAATGGTTTAAATCGTATTTTTGTCCAGCTGTAAAAAATCATTGCAGCAAAAACAATTTAATGTACAAAGCGCTTTTATTGTTGGATAATACCCCTGGGCATCAATGATTTGTGTGAAAACATAAAAGTTGTTTTTTTGCCACCAAACACAACTTCATTGTTACAACCGATGGACCAGGACGCCATTTCAACCTTCAAAGCTTACTTTCTAAGGAAAACCTTTGCACAGGCAACTGAAGAGACAACTGGAGAAGAAACCATCACTCTTCAAGAATTTTGGAAGCAATTCAACATTAAGCATGCAATATTTAATATCAAAGAATCATGGAAGCAAGTTACGTCTCACTGCATGAGGTTTGTTTGGAAGAAACTTTTACCCAAGTGTGCTATCAATTCTTGCGGCGTTGAAGAATCATTGATGCAAGTGATTGAAGAAATATCCACCCTTGGAAAAAATCTTGGATTCAACAATGTTGATGCTGAAAATGTCAGTGAATTATTAGTGTCACATTTGAGCGATTTATGTGATGATGACCTGATTGAGATTGAGCATCAGAAAGCTTTGCAAGAAAGTGAATCAACTGAAAATGAAGGCGAAGAGACTCAAACCAAAGAAACAACACTGAAACAATTTGATGCAATGTTCTTTACATTTGAAACCCATAAACAAACAAATTACTGAAATGGATCCTGATGTTGGCAGAAATGTGGTCATCTGCCGCAACTTAGAAAGTCAAATTGCTTGTTACAGATGGATCTATGAGAGCCAGAAGAAAGAATGTACAGTCCAAACGACCCTCCATAAATTCTTTTCTAAAACATGATGTTAGTTTTAATTAATAAAGATTTTGTTTGCATTTTCACTTTTATTTTATACACACAAATATGAGTACTTTTTCCATGTAGATTTTCCACATTTTAAATGATGGATCAAATATATTTTTTCCCATTAGTTTTTATATTTAATTAGCACGGTTAACGCGGCAATCAAGGGATACCTGTATATTAACTGCAGATGATAGAAATACTGTTGCTAAATACTGTATGAAAATGTAGACAACCGAATTCCTTCTTCTTCATAAATCCTTTAACTTGGTGACTTACAGTTGTGATTCTGAGAGTTACGACAATTGGACTGCAGAAATGTTGGAGCTGAGCCAAGCCGTTTAATATTAATTACTGGGAAAAAAAAAGGCACATATGGACACAATAATAAAACAGAAATGCTCACGGCAAGGGATCTTTGTTAGAACACGTCTGTTTTGGAACTCCTTCTCTCATGAGTGGCACATGCAGACCGAGACGTCACTTTCTGTGGGCATCTCGTGTTTATGCTGCTCCAACTGGAAGAGACAGAGTCATTTGCCCTCATTGGGCCTCTCTTCCTGGCTGCTGGAAGAGAAACAGACCATACTGATAGCAACAGTGCCCTCTTACCCCAACATGCAACTGCTTTGTCAGTAGGGTGATCCACAGACACACATGTGACACAGTACAGTGGACAGTGGATTTAACATGCCCCATCTGATGTTACAATGTTTTATTCTTTTCTTATATGTACTGTACAGTAGTAAGTAGTACACCACTTTCAGTTATTTAGTTTGATAATAATATTAAAATTAAATCATGTAAGAATCTAAAATAAATTGCAAGGTGCTTTTTTAGATACATCTTGACATTCTTTATTCTCTTTAAAGAAATGTATTGTTTTATAATGATAATGTATAATGAATTTCCCATTGGGATTAATAAAGTATCTATCTATCTATCTATCTATCTAATAGAACCCAAGTGGTTCAAAGGCTGTTTAAAGTACTACCTGTTGTTTTCTTTTGGGCATAACTGCAATCTGGTTACATAGCAGACAGTATGAAAATTGAAAAGGACGCTGGTTAGCGCTGTTGCATTTGAATCCTGAGTGTTAAGTTATCATTGTTCATGTGGGGTTTGCACTTTCTCCATGTGTCTAAGAAAACTTTTCTTCCACAAAGACACTCGTGTATTCAAGTAATGGTTATTGGCTCCTACCTTCCACAAAGTGTTATTGTGAATGCTTGTTTAAAAATGTTTAATTTCCATTTGTAATCTTCATTGTAGTTTCAATGAAAGCTGTGTTGTGTGTGAGTAAGGGTGCTAAAGTGCAGAAGAAAGTAAACTCAGCATTAGAAAAGACCTTGTTTCCAGATGAGACTGGCTTATGTAAAGTTAAGAACTCACCCAATTCCAGTGTTTCAAAAGGAAGAAGTAAACTGGAATGTTATTTCAGTCTTGGACGCTTTTATTCCACTTCAAAATCTCAGTTCCTATCTTGTACACTCATATTGCTGACTTGTATTCTATAAATATGATTACTTTCATTATAAAAGTTGTAACTAAAATTAAAAAAGACACTATAAGTGTCATGATGCAGACATTATGTGATTTTAAAATGTTTGGTAGAAGTGATGTTAATGGTCCAGATTAAGTTTAAGGAAAAATGTAAGCTTTGAAAGGAATCTTTGACATTTTCTAAAAAAAAAAGCAAATAATTTTTTGTTAGTGGTGATTTTTATTTTCCGCGCCATAGACTTGCCACCTGTATACGAGATTTATAACAATATTTGTAATCAGGTATATTCACAAAAAATGAATAAATTCACAAGTTACAATTTATAGCAAAATTATAGTACTCTAGTGGCTATTTTTACCTATAGAAAAAATAAGAATGCTTAAAAAATAAAAAAAGAATACATTTACAATATGTTCACAGTTTGTTTCAATGACTTCATTATTTGGTGTTCAGAGATAGAGGTATTAAAACAGCAAGCCAAATTTATATCTTGGTTCCTTTTTGCACATCACTCTAATTTGCTAGACACCTTCACAAATAGAATATTTTGCCATGTTAGTAGAATGTATGGTTTGGCAGACAATAAGAGTGTGTAATTTACCGTATGTTGCTGTAAATGAGTTAGGCTTTATAGTACAGTACAATCACTTCAGTATCCAATGATAATTAAAGCATTTAGTGTAAGAAAAAATGTGATATATAGCAATTTGTCTCTTTAGCTGTCTTCAAGAAATTTGTCTGCACCTTTACATCAGCAAAACAAAGGAACTGGTTATTGACTTCTTCTGCACCACAGAGCCTTTATGTTTGTCACTATGTGGATGCAGAGGTAGTGCACTCGTACAAGTAATTGGGGGTCGACATCAATGATAGTTCGGACTGGTCTTGTGGCACAGAGGAGCTATATAAGAAAGGACAGAGCAGGCTCTTTCTCCTTAGAAAACTGCATTTCTTTAATGTGGGAATTGACATTCTTCACTTTTTCTACAATTCTGTGATGGCCAGTGCAGTTTTCTATGCTGTGTTGTGCTGGGCTGGTAACATCACTTCAAAAGAGGCCCACCGAATTAACAGCTTAATTAAAAGGACAGGCTCAGTCATGGAACACACTCTGGACCCACTGGAAGTCACAGCAAAGGAGAGATTTAAAACCAAACAGAGTACCATTATGAACAATGCTGCAAATCCCCTCTCTGGGGCTCCTTTATACCAAAAGCAATATGTCTGCATAATGCTTCACTCTGGGACTGCCAAGTCATACGTTTTCTTTCTTTTTAAATTTCTAGTCAATCTTGAGTGTTTTCAGATCATAGTGTATGTGTATATACATTTACTTATCTCTTTATGTACAGTACATATTTATCTGAAGAGCTTTTGTAAAAAGCCTAATTTCCTCCTGGGGACAAATAAAGTTCTATCTAGGGATCTGAGTGGCTTTTGAACTAGTAAAAGAGGAAATTATGCAAAATATATAAGCTTAAGTACCCTCTCCCAATTTACATTCGAAACAATAAACTAATCCATTATTGAATTGAAACAAGTTTGAAAATTTGCCCGCGCTTTTCAGTGGGAGATTTTGAAGTTTCAAATTTTAGTATAAGATGTCCTTTTCAATATATCTCAAAGAAAACTGAACTGTCCTGACACATTTACTTGAAGAATAAGTTAAACAAAAATCAGTCCACTGGGTAATGAATTGTTTCATATGGAGATACAGCAATCGCTATCCCAATAAATGATTTTCACATTATTTGCAAAAACACTTAAAGAGAGCCAAAAAGCTACGCTGAGGCTCAATTTAAATGGAGCAAACAGGACAGCATCGGGAGGTTGAGAAGAATTAAAAAACTCAACATAGAACTCATCTTATTAAGAAATGAAAAAACAGGTTACTTATTAAACAAAGATTCACACACTGCACTTAGACTGAACCTGAGGATCCAAAGTACAAACGACACCACATTTCACCACTACACTATCACTAAACTTCACTTGAAAGCTTTAAATTGTAAAAATGTCAAGTGAGCAACTCAAATGTACATAGATGTGTACAAAGGAAGTAGATAACGATAATATTTTAAGCAATAGCACTATATAAATACATAAATATTGAGATCCTTATACTTAATATTTCCTTTAGAGTATCTTAGTTATATTTCCAATTAAAAGTATTTTTTCTTTTTTTACTGAGATAACAACCATGGTATTCAGAGAAAAGTGTAAAATAGTTTAAGTTTTTATAAAGCAGGGGTCTCCAACACGTCGCTCGCGACCCCCAAGTAGCTCACCAAAGGGTTAATGAATCCTACTTAAATTTGAAAACTTGATTAGTTTCCAAAAAATCATATCACGATCTTTTTAACACAAAATCACACAATCCGCAATCTGAAATGTAATCTATCTTTCCAATGTGACATACACTTAAGAGAATATCCAAACTCAAACTCGTCAAATATCAAACAAAGTTGAATTCAATTGTTCTCTTGTTTGCTAGCTAAGCGGAGTTATGGTACATGCCCCTAAGCTGGCAAGTGAGTGAGGAAGGCCCTTCCCAACGGCCTGTTGCGTGGATCTCGGATTCGCGCAAATAAATCGGTACCACAAGCAAACTATGATACATAGCAAAATGAGAGAAGTTGCAAAATCAACCGGTATGTTCAAATTAATTATAGAAAAAAACCTGATCTAAATCCGTTAAGTAGTTCTCTCGTGAAAAGTAGACAGACAAAGAGACATTAGATTTTATATATTATATATTAATAAAACTTCAAAATAATGTGCAGTTAAAGTCTCAACAGCATTCTCAGCATTTCTGGAGCTTAGTAGAGCCAGATAACTATAAGAATCTTCACCAAGCAGCTCTGAAAATGTCTGTTTTGTTTGGGTCTACATACCTCTGTGAGTCTGCCTTTTCTGACATGATTGACATGAAATTAAAGTTCATAAAATGACTGACAGATGAACATTTAAATGACTCCATAAGTGGCTACATTCCACCATACTCTACTCTTGTTGATTCCAAGTGCCAGTCATCTCACTAAATAAAAAACACATCACACATGCAACTGGACATGTAACAAAATGACAAATGAATAAGTAATATCTGTGTATTTGGAATTGCATTATTTTGTTTTGACAGCATTCATGTTTTAATTGAATAGTGCGAGATACACTAGAAAATGCATACAGACATACAAAATGCACTTGCAGGTGAACTAAATATTTTTGTGATATTTTAATGCAAAATGTGTTGTGGACATCAACATTTTGTAATGTTCAGGCAAAACAAGCTTATTCACTTTGTTTGGGTTGAAATAAGCTATGAGAATAAACATTAGAAAACATGAGTAGCTCTCGGCCATTTTCATTTTGTAAAAGTATCTCTCAGGGGAAAAAAGGTTGGAGACGCCTGTTATAAAGTATTTAAATTTTATCAAGTCAGAACAACCGTATAAAAACTTTTCCGAAGTAGCCACAGCATGTGACTGTGTAGTTGTAAAAATCCTTCTTAAATGAACTTAAACATTCACAATAATGAGATTAAATGAAGCAATCATCTTATTAATGACTCATGCATGACAAGCACAACTTTTTGATCAATTTGGCTAGTCAAACATAACGCAGTAGTTCATTTGTGAAATTCTGCAATACTGGTGAATACCATGCATTTTGCTTGACTACATCTGTACTTACTATTTAAAGAAATACTTCACCCCAAAAATTGTATTTTTTTATATGTAATTTTTTAAATTTATATTGTATGTTGTATATAAAGTGTGCTATATATTTCTATGTTATTTGCTCCATGTAGTTTTACACCATTGGTCACTATTGAGTGTCTGCTTAGAATTCCAAGAGCTAAACTTAAAAGAAGTGGTGAGGCGGCCTTCTGTTGTTATGCACCTAAAATCTGGAATAGCTTGCCAATAGAAATTTGCAAGGCTAATACAGTGGAGCACTTTAAAAAACTGCTGAAAACACATTACTTTAATATGGCTTTCTCATAGCTTCATTTTAGTTTAATCCTGATGCTCTGTATATTCAATTAATTATTATTATTATTCATGGTGGCTTCAAAATCCATACTAACTCCTACTTTCTCTTCTGTTCTTTTTCTGGTTTTCTGTGATGGCGATCTGCGCCACCACCAGCTGATCAAAGCACCGTGATGTCCTTACATTGATGGATTAAAGGCCAGAAGTCCACATGACCGTCATCATCAAGTTCTTCCATGAGAATCCTGAATACAATGAGGACTGAATGAGGTCATTTATGTTAGGTGAAATGCCTAGAGGGGGCTGGGCAGTCTTGTGGCCTGGAACCCCTGCAGATTTTATTTTTTTCTCCAGCTGTCTGGAGTTTTTTTTGTTTTTTCTGTCCTCCCTGGCCATCGGACCTTACTTTTATTCTATGTTAATCAGTGTTCTGTTATTTTAATTCTTATTTATTTTGTCTTTTTTTTCTTTTTCTTCATCACTTTGAGCTACATCATTTGTATGAAAATGTGCTATATAAATAAAAGTTGTTGTTGTTATTGGCTTGTATTATATCACACTTTTTTCTCTCCATTCTGCTTGAAAAAATAAATATTTTTCTTGGCCATCACTACAAACAATATTTGGTTAAGCAAGATATAAAGCAAAATGTATATTTTTGGATGGAATTTGCCTTTAAAACCTAGAACTTTTTGAAACAAGAGGACTTTTGTAAGACATAGAATAAAAAGAAAGCTCAAAAACATAAAAAAAAACTGAGCAATGCAAAAGCCTAATATAAAAATCCCTGTGTTACCTTGCTGTGAACATTTTTCTCATGAGCAATGTTGGGTAACTCCATTAGATGTATTACCATCATATAACTGCACGACCTCACCATCAGAGGTGTGCCATAGAGCTTCCGCTCTGTAAATGAGGAAGCTGTGCTGTGAGGTAAATGAGCATGATGGTGCACCATCAACAGCATATGCCTTTTTCTACTGATGTATAATCATTTCTACTCATGTGAAACCAAAAAGCATCGTTTGACTTTATTAGAAATGTATGTTCATAGAATCAAAATTTTAATTTTCTCAGGTTTGTGCTTTGCTTAATATGTGATCTAAATAAATATGCTAAAATATTGTTTGATATTATAGTCTTGATTTTAAAAAATGAATCCTGCCAGTTTTTTTTTTAAATTATACATGTGGCATAAGGATATTTTAATACTTACTTTAGAAAACATTGTTTGCAGAGTTTGCATTTTTATGGGTTATAATTTATATGGTATTCCAAATTAACTTGTGTCTGAATCAGTCTAATAACAGATCTGTTAGTTTTAATATATTATATTCATATTGTAACATTTTTCTTATTTGTATATAAACACAGCAAACAAGCTGACTAACTTTCATTAGCTCGTGAAAGCATAAACGTAGTAAAACTGGTGAAGGGTAACAAATCATAGCACTGATTAAAATTTTTAATGTCATTTTGTGCCCCCCATTTGCCATTTTGTTTTTTGTACAAAATAAGCAAAGACTTGTGGATAACTCAGTAGTCTCTGGTGAAATCAACTATGATCTGTTGGGGTTAGAAGTGGTAGAGAAGAAAGTGAACATGCAGGACTTTCTGACACGATGCCATGCTTAATCCTTCAACAAGTATGCTAGTGAGAAATCAGCATTGTAAGTTCCACTGTGTATATGGTGTGTGAGATAAGTGCCTTATGACTTTACAGTAGCCCCAGACCAGATTGTGTTTGTTGTATTGGTTTAGTAGTCTAACTGATGGACTCAAGACAGAGATGCACACTGGTCCACAGTGATGAAGACAGTCGGCTGCTTTTTATTCCCTGTAGTTGTATTCTATTCAGGGATAGAGTGGATATCTGTGTCTGGTTCTTTAGAGCAGTTTTCTTACCAGTCATTTCACACTTATTTTGATGTATTTGTATTTTTCCTTTTCCTTCCTGACTTAAGTTATGACATACACTGCTGTGATATTGGTGGCAATGTATATACTTCACAGGTGCAAGTTTGAGTAAAAGCTAGATGACAGACAAAACTCTTTATTCTTCAAGTTGTTTTTTTTTTAATAAAGGAAATACTTTCTATTGTTTTTTCTTCGAAAATTAATGAAGCCATTTCGCTTCTGGTTTTGTTTGGTTCAAAATAATGTCAAGTGCTTTATTCTCAACTTTTAGAGTTTGCACCCTCAGACTGAGTAGTACTTTCAGAAAAGTTGTTGTGTTGCAGAAATAAAAACTAGCAAAAATAGGCACAAACTTAAGAAAAGTCAGACCAGTACTCCACTAGGCCATTGAAACAAGCCTCAACCCAGTTGACCTAGCCCCAGACTGAAAAAGACAGGTTTTCAGGTCAGCACAAGTCCAAAATGTGGCTTAGACTTTTAAAGCTCAAAAACCTCAAAATACTTATATACAGTATTTTCTGGTCTCAAAACTCAATAATATTTAAATAATTCATTAAAAGATCAAATAGAAGAACAAAACAGGTAAGGCAGGCAAAAAAGGGAGAAACTGACTTAAAGGGTATTGCATTTGGTGTTTGTATTATGATTTGGATGTTGCATATATCTTTTATATATTTCTCTCAAATAATTTGTATGATTTGACACTTGTTTTATTATTTGAAGCTATTGTCTTCATTTCTGGTATTACTTTTTCATTTTATCATTTCCTTTATGAGTTAATTAATTTTTGGTGTTTTTTCACTGCCATTTTGTATTTTAATGATCACTATCATTTTGGATACCATTGTTAGGACAACACCTCACGTGTCCAGGGGCATATCCTCAAAGGATATGGCCTCAATGGTCATAACCTGCAGGTAACTGACGCAACGGTTTAACAAATCAGCTCATGGTCACTTTCTTATCCAGTTGCAGATTCGTAAATCTTTGGTACATCTTTGACTTTAAACTTTTCTTATTTGATTTTTGTGGGTTTTTTGTGTTCTCTTTCTGGTTTTCTGTGGTGGTGATTTGTACCACCACCACCTGATCAAACCACTGTGCCGTCTCTACATTGTTCGATTGAAGGCCAGAGGTCCACATGACCATCATCGTCTAATTCTTCCATGTGAAGCCTGAAACCATGAGGACTGATTGAGATCATTTATGTTAGGAAGAATACCTAGTGAAGGATGGGCGGTCTCATGGCCCTGGAACCCCTGCAGATTTTGTTTTTTTCTCCAGTCCTCTGGAGATTTTTTTTTTGTTTTGTTTGTTTTTTCTGTCCTCCCTGGCCATTGGACCTTAATTATTAAATTAATTAATTAGTTTTGACTAATTTTATATAATTTTTCTTCATCTTGTAAAAAGCACTTTGAGCTACATCATTTGTATGAAAACATGCTATGCAAATAAATGTTCTTGTTGTTGGCCTTTTTACTATATTTTTGGCCACAATTTTTGTCTCATGCTTTGGCTTAACAATCATTATTTTTGGCCCGTTTTTCTGTCAAACGTTTTCCTCCTGGTGCTCAATAAACTTAGATGTCAACTTGCCGACTGAATAATTTGGTTCCCAAATGAACTCTACCAACCAACAACACTTGTTTGTTTACAATCCTTACCCTTGTCATTGATGCTGCTGGGTTTGTTTGCAGCAGATGCCTTGTGTCTGGTCAATAATAAACCTTTCCTGAAAAAAAATACGACATTGAGGTGCACTCAAAAACCAATATATTTTTGAATTGAAGACTTGTCTCTGATATGATTCCTGCCACAGCAAAGCTTGACAATGGCTGCAGGCCTCAAACAATAAGCAAAAATCAGATAGCCTGGCACTAAACTCAAAAAGAAATTGGCCTAAAATGGGACAAAATCTTTAAAATATTAAAAAAATCAAATATATCAACAATAAAGAGGAGAGGAAACTGCAAAGTCTATGGTCCCAATATTAACAAAGAAAAGATTCTTAAATATTTAAAGAATTTATTAATAAATCAATAAGTGGATCATAAAATGACAAAGCAGATGAAAGGAACAAAATAATTTTTGCATAAAAGGCAATGCCATACACTGGACCATCCATCCATCCATTATCCAACCTGCTATATCCCATCTACAGGGTCACAGGGGTCTGCTGGAGCCAACCCAAGCCAACACAGAGCGCAAGGCAGGAAACAAACCCCGGGCAGCGTGCCAGCCCACCTCAGGGCACACGCACACACACACCAAGCACACATTAGGGCCAATTTAGAATTGCCAATGCACCTAACCAGCATGTCTTTGGACTGTGGGAGGAAACTGGAGTACCTGGAGGAAACCCATGCAGACACGGGGAGAACATGCAAACTACACGCAGGGAGGACCCAGGAAGCGAACCTGGGTCTCCTAACTGTGAGGCAGCAGCACTACCCACTGCGCCACCGTGCCGTCCTTACACTGGACCTCTTCTCTAAATACTAGCTGACAAGGATGACATCAAAGTAAACTTAATAATTTATGTATTTTATTTATAAGCAGAACACAAAATTCAACCTAATTAATAAATATCACAATGTTAAATAATTACAATAAAGACAAAACCAAAAACATATAATAACAAAATAGATAGATAGATAGATAATACTTTATTTGCTACCCAAGGGGAACTAATATTCAAAAAACAACAAAATAAAAGAAAACATATTTGAGCTATTCATTGGTCAGGAGTCCTTCTTACTCATTGGCTACCCTAAAGCTTCACATGTTCCACAAAAAATTCTAGGCTCAGATTAACAATCTTCACAAAATGAAACAATGACTGATTTTGACAGAAGAGAATTAAAATAATTATTTATATAAATTAGGCTTGTTCGGCCAGAGTATACTGTTGAGGAATTGAAACAGATGGAGTCCAATAAAGAAGCAGTTGAAATTCAAAAAAAAAATTGCAAGAGAAGTAGAGAGATAGGACCATAAGGGCCTGGACGTGTACCTGTGTGAAATGTCAGACCATGTAAATGGATCTTGATACAGTATATTAGGTAATGAGAACTCATCTTCACACCTCTGTCTGACGGAAAACCCCACATTTCTACGATTAATCACCCTAGGTGACCTTAAAATGTTTTTTGACTTTCCAAAGATAAACTGGAAGAAGCGACCATGCCCATAGGGACATAATGACATGTTGTCAGTAGAGTATAAGTCTTTGTACTGTTTTGAGGTACAGTGTTGTTTTGGCCTGTGAACACATGGCCATTCATGCAAAGATGCATTTACCAAATACTGTCTTGAAGTGGGTGAATAATTTAGATCACTTTGTAGAGATCTGTTGTCACTTTGAAATTAAAGAGTCTTTTTCTGTTGATCAGTGTCAAACAATCCAAATTAAATCCACTGTGATAGAATGCTGTATAATAATAAAATGTAAAAACCTGCCACAGGTGAATACTTTTTACAGGCTCTGTACCAGGAGCCAGTCCACCATAATCATACCTCTACATTTAACAGTCTCACACTGAAACTGAATTATGATAAAAGTACAACTTATATATTTACTGTCTACTTATTGTATGAATTATTAGTTGGTCTTTACCTGATAAAATTAAAGCTTTTTCTTGTTAAATTCATAATGCAAGTCACTATGTTTGTTTCATTGCAAGTCTAATTAATCTATAAGTATACAGTTAACACTGTGCAAGATATGTTCTAAATCTGAACAAAAATGTATAATTGTTTTTGTCAGAGTGTTCACAAATATTGTGATTGATGATTCCCTTTTGTGCTCACTAAAATATGCCAAGTGCAGGGACACAGTAATTATGCTATGTGCATTAACTGTACCCCTTACAAATAACATAAAGTCTAGTATTCATTAAACTGAGCTACCTTAAAAAAACTAAGATATTTACACAGCACTAAAGTTATATTTCAGGTTATATAACAAGATATAGCAGGTTTTTTAAAAAAAATTGCACTTAAACAACTTAAAAACCAGTAACACTTCAAGCTCTAGGACAAACAACACAGAAATACTTTCAACAGCTGGACAGACTGCAAGGCCCTTGGCATGTTCTTATCTGATAGATATCTTAGTGTTTAAATTTAGCATGTCTTCCATCTGTTTATGTGATACATTTGGTCTAGATTTTTATTAAGTGCTGTGTACTAAATTACCAGTGACTATGTTTTAATGTGTGTGCACTTTAACATTCAATGTTATAATCAGAAATAATAAACTTCTACTAGAGCACAATAAAAACATCCATCATTACTGTAATGCTATTGTGCTAATGCTAATGTACTTCAGAAGTTGCATTTTGTGTACTTCCATTTTGGTTTTTCTTTCTTTTTTCTTTTTTTTTGCAGCATGAACCTGTATTGGCTATTATTTTGATTGTGTAAGTGGCCAAAAAATTACGTCCTGTGTACTAAAATGTGTGAATTACATATCTAGCCATTTTGGGTTTAAAGTGTAAGTTTCTTGTTTTAGGGGCAAGGTAATATGCATGCTGAAAACTGCAAAATTGATAATAATAATGATAATATTAATTTCTAACACTGGAGAAAAATGTGCCCATGAAGATTCTTTCTCATATCGTTTAGTGTGTACCAGGACCTTTCTCTTTTATATATCACGCTCAGGAGATAGGGTTCTGATTTCCATTATGGCAGATGTTATGTATCAGTCTAAATGTATATATTTTACTGTTGTTTTTGAGTCATGTGTCATGTTTTATGTATGTTCTTTTAAATGTCACTATGTTTCTTATAATATTGTTCTTTTAAATGTCACTATATTTCTTGTTCTTTGTGGGTGGTTCCCAGAGAGGCAGGGACACCCAGACATCACTACCTCTGAGTCCCTTTTGGCTATTTAAGCCGGAGAAACAGGAGTGTTAACAACTACTCTTTGAAGTTACTGGAAGGAGATAAGGCATTTTGTTTCTTGTATTTGGAGTTAGCTGGGGGGTTTTTGTATTTTTTTTTTTTGCTCTGTTTATTGGATTCTGTATTCTGGATAGTGTTTGAGATTTGCTTGCATGAACATTGCCTTTCTTTGGCAAATCTTAAATTTTTTTAAGCACCTTTTATGGCCATTTTTGCTTTTTAATAAAATATTCCCTTTTTTACCACTAATTCTTGTTGCCTTTTGAGCACAAGCCAAAGGTCTTTATGGTATATCCTCCTTCTGGGTCACTTTGGGACCATTTTGTTTTATATTGTATTGTTAAGCCAGTTTTCCCCACTTTAGACCTAGATAGGTTGAAGCCTGCAGGTAGATTTCCCAGACAAACAGGTCTGAGGCTAGCTAGTGGAGATCCTGGCCTGCTTTTTGACGTTTTGTGGAGGCTTCAGACCTCTTTTTGTCTTTTTTATATCTTCAAGTCAGAACAGCAGGAAGTCTCTCAAATACGATTTAAAGTCTGGTGACAAATTTAAAGAAAATTATGTCACCACGTATTACAACTGTAATTTAAGAGTGAAATAGTAGACACTATAGGATTAGTTATGAGTCAGTTGAATGCATTTTCATGAGCAATTCAACATGACCAAGTTATTTGCATGTTGGACTGCCTAGAACATCACCGCATATACTGTACTGTAGTTTTCCAAGGTGAATCTCGGGCTAATGAACTCTGATTAGGGGAATTTTAAGGCATATTTGATAACTGGAAATGAGACTTAGACAAACCAACATTGACACCTCAGAGGGATGGTGACTCTTGAACACCAAAGAATTTAAAACTTTTTGCAAGATGCAGGGGACAAAATCCAAACTAATTAGATTCAGTACTTTACAAAAATATAAAACATTTGTATTACTTGCATAACTTGATTCTTCTCACTAGAATATAACAGTTTAAGCAACAAGTGGGGTCCTAACCTAAATGTATTTGGTACAGTAATTATAAATCTACATTTAACTCTATCCAAAGGTTTTTCTGCATCATAAGGTAAATAATCTTAGTGATCACAGTAGCTGTAGAAGAATATATTACATTGAACATGTATCAAAGGTATGCTAGTGTTTGCCTTCTTTTAACAAATCCTGTTTGAGTTTGAGAAATTATGGATGGAAGAACCTCTTCCATTCTTTTTGCTATGGCCTACATGAACATTATGACTTGGTAATGAAATATTGAAAAAGAGAAATTACATCATAATGGCAGGGTGTGAAAGAGGGAAGCAGGTTATTACCAATTTAAAAAAAATTGATTTATTAATAGGTTTGGTGAAAGAAACAAAGAATATGATCTTGAATATGAATACAGAAATCTTCATTGGGGTATTTTATGATTGTTAAGAAAACATGAGATTATCAGGCCATTTTAGACACGTAGGTAGGTTCAATAAGCCATTAAATTATCCCACTATTTGAGTTAATGAATGTTTATATTGTAGATTAGCAAGATAACTTTCATCATGAATTGTCTGCTATCCCAATTATGTGCATATACTGTATAATAACCAAAGTTTAGTTCCTTTCTATTCAAGTCCAGAAAATTCCTTAAAATGACCACTGATGTCACTTACAGTCAAAACCCAGCTTGTAACAGGGCAAAAGTACAGAATCTTTATAAATAAAAACATTTATTTTTCACAAAAGCTCTAAACAAAAAGTAAGCCCTATAGAGGAGAAATGACAAAAAGAAGTAGCCTGAAAATAAAAGACAATCCAAGCAAACAAGTCCCAAAACAGAATCTAGAAAGGAAACAGAGCAGAATGGGTCAAAAAATTCAGTACATAGCAATAAGCACAGAAACTATAATCATTCACCAGCTCCCAAGCGCATTCGAAATGAATTGCAAGGGACTGTGGGTTGTCTCTCCCTTTATAGGGATGAGAGCAGTCCCATTGCTCTGCCTTTTGGGGGTACACCTACAAAACACATGGCACATAATAAAAGATCTACTGTTAACTGTATAAACTTAAAGAAACTGAATAATCAATAATGTTAACATCAGTGATGAGCAAAATAGACATAAAACTGGCATTTGAACAGATTCCGGCTCTGGCTGAAATTCAACAGAAATGTGAAACCATTTTTCTTTTCGTTTTAAAATCCTGCTTAGGAGCTGTAATGAGCAGGCTTATAAAACTGAAAGATTTCTGTTCAAGTTTCTGTATTTGAGCAGAGGAGACTCTAGGGACTCAGAGTGCTCCTTGGAGGTTTTTGCCTGAAGCCCCCAAACTCACCTTCCCTCAAATCTCAACATGGTAAAATGTTTTATTTCAGTGCAAAGACTAAATTAATGCAATTAACAAGGAGGATTTCATAAACAAACAACTCCTTTATTTTAATTTTCTTAAAAACATTAAAGTATGACAATAACACTGCTTTGGTATTTCAGAATTCATATTTCTTAATAAATAAGGAAAATATTCCATTTTAAAATTTTTTGACTTGATATTTTACATTACAGCTGCTGAAACTCCATAATGAATGCCTGGATATTAAATAACATGAATACAGATTGCTCTCTCTCCCATGTTAGTTTACCTAGTCAGGGTCTACGGCCAACAGTTCAAATTCCTTGACCTTTAAAATGCCACCAAGCAGGGCACATCATAAACACACAAGCCCCCACTAGACAATTCTATTTGAACAATAACTAATATATCACTTTAAGATACGATTACATCTTCCTGGTAGTTAAGGGATCATTACTCATCTGTGGCTGAGGCTATGTACCTAAGTACTATCTGACTATCATAGAGTCAATGCAAAGGTTGTAGCCAGAAATCTTTCAGCTCAATTACTGACCATCTGTAAAAAATAAATAGGATAAATAAAATGATTGTGAATATTTCTAAGTATTTCAGTCAGATGAGATGCAAAAACCATAGTCAGAAACAGCTGCCACTTGATTAAAAAAACAAGACATCTAACCTGGGTTCACATTTACAAACCAGCAGGAGGCATTGTGCCAATAAGTGGACAACACATTCAAAAGTTAGAAGCAAAGAAGCCGACTCCTACACTAATGAATTACCCAGATCTGCAGTCAAGCACAAATGAAACAGCTGCCATAGATTTGTGAATCTGGTAGTCTCACAAAAAAAAGAGAAACACAAATGTCTAGGAATATGGCCAGCTGGACGGAGACACAGCAGCTACCTCTGAAGTGAGACAGGGTAGGGGCAACAGCACTAGAAATCCACCATTCAGCATAAAGTGCTTGATCTCAGAAGATGCAGAGGTGCTACTGCTCAGTCTTACAAAGATTGCTTTCAGGAACAAAAAATAATTAAATAAGTAAAAAAACAGGCTGTATTGCAGACAGTTAACTCAACTAGAACAAAAAACAATTAGCAAATATACACAAAGGCTCAAAACTGGATTTTTCACAGTGTTTCTACTCTGATACTTTGTTTTATGATAAGCCATGTCTCCTACCTACAGATAAAGCGCCAGCAAGAATGTAGTGCTTGCCAAATGGAGGTATAAAAAGTTTGCATATGATGTCACACATGAATGTGCATGTAAATAAGAGATGCCAACCTCATGGAAACTTATTCCAATAATATCATTTTGACATATTTTATGCATCCATCCATCCATTATCCTACCCACTATATCCTAACTACAGGGTCACGGGGGTCTGCTGGAGCCAATCCCAGCCAACACAGGGTGCAAGGCAGGAAACAAACCCCGGGCAGGGCCCCAGCCCACACACACTAGGGATAATTTAGGATCGTCAATGCACCTAACCTGCATGTCTTTGGACTGTGGGAGGAAACCGGAGCACCCCACGCAGACACGGGGAGAACATGTAAACTCCATGCAGGGAGGACCCTGGAAGTGAACCCAGGTCTCCTTACTGCAAGGCAGCAGCATTACCACTGTGCCACTATGCTGCCCTATGCATCCATCATTGTGAAAAAAAACTCAAAGTAAGATTAGTAATGAAAAAGAGTCTAAAACAGAACAAAAAACAAGGTTAGAATCCCCAAAACAGAAACACTTTAATTAGCTGGCATAGAGACTGTCCATGGTCAGTGCATATACTGTAAGTATCTAAGACAAATAGTCCTAATGCACATCAGAAAATCACCACTGAAACAAAACAAAAATAGCAAAAATAGGTGCATACAAGAAATAAAGTGCCAAAATGGTATGTACAAAAGTATACACAGAAGCCTTTAAAAACGTGTCACATTCAAGCAACCTCAGAAGAGCTCATGATCTTATTATGACTGTAGGCCTCCTCTTGTAAGGGAAATGAATCACTATGCTGCTTTTTCATTAATTATTTGTGCCTTCCTGTAGAGTTTTGTGGACTTCAGTATACAGAGTTTGGGTCTTTTGACTGGAAGAATCAGATTCTAGCACATCAGTAAATTAAAATGTTGTACAATTTTGACTTTGTTTGATTTTTTGGGCAGTGACTTCAGATTGATTTAAAAACTACATCTCATCTCCTTCAAGATTCAAGAGTATTTATTGTCATTTCATCCATATACAGTAGTACAGCATACAGTGAAACGAAACAATGTTCCTCCAGGACCATGGTGCTACATAAAACACAGGACAGCGAAGAATCCACGACACATAACATAAAGACACAAAATATATAACAAGGTGTATGTGAGTCAAATGTGCAAACATGTGCAACCATGTGCAACACTGCAGAACAGACCACATACAGTGATCCCTTGCTATATCACGCTTCGACTTTTGCGGCTTCACTCCGGATTTTAAATGTAAGCATATCTAAATATATATCACAGATTTTTTGCTGGTTCGCGGATTTCTGCGGACAATGGGTCTTTTAATTTATGCTACATGCTTCCTCAGTTGGTTTGCCCAGTTGATTTCATACAAGGGACGCTATTGGCAGATGGCTGAGAAGTTACTCAACCAGAGCACATATTATGTATTAAATAAAACTCCTCAATGATATACGATATGCTTCCCACGCGGTGCTTTGCATACTTGAAAGCCCGAACAGCACGTATTGATTTTTGATTGTTTGTTTTTCTCTGTCTCTCTCACTCTCTCTGACATTCTCTGCTCCTGACAGAGGGGGTGTGAGCAGAGGGGCTGTTCGCACACTGGCCTAGAGGATACGGACACTCCTCTAAAAAATGCTGAAAGACTACCTTCACATTGCTCCCTTACTTGCAGCTGCTTTGTCCAGCGGTGCTTCGCATACTTAAAAGCCCGAACAGCCCTATTGATTTTTGATGGTTTGCTTTTCTCTCTCTCTGTCTCTCTCTCTGACATTCTCTGCTCCTGACGCGCACTCCTTTGAAGAGGAAGATATGTTTGCGTTCTTTTAATTGTGAAACAGAACTGTCATCTCTGTCTTGTCATGGAGCACAGTTTAAACTTTGGACTTATTTCATGTCTAGAGGGCTCTAATAATGTTAAAAAACGTATTTAGAAGGCAGTAAACAGGTTTTCTATGCTCTAAATGTGAAAATATTCTATTTATAAATGAATCCTACTTCGCAGAAATTCATTTATCGCGGTAGAGTCTAACCGTGATAAACGAGGCTTTACTGTATACCAGATATCATACCGGTCCATGAGTGTTCAGGAGTCTGACTGCTTGGGGGAAGAATCTGTTACACATTCTGGTGGTGAGGACCCAAATTCTTCTGTACTTTTTTCTCAATGGCAGGAGTGTAAACAGTGAATGTGAAGGTGTGTTGGATCATTCTCAATGCTGGTGGCTTTGCGAATGCAGCGTGTGGTGTAAATGTTCATGATGGAGGGAAGAGAGACACTTCTCTTCACTATCTGTTGTAGGGCTTTGCGATCCCTGACTGTGCAATTTCCAAACCAGACAGTGATGAAGTTGCTCATGATGCTCTCTATGGTTCCTCTGTAGAATGTTGTTAGAATAGCTGGTGGAAGATGGGCTTTCCTTAGCCTACGCAGGAAGTAGAGCCGCTGCTGGGCTTTCTTGGCTAAAGAGCTGGTGTTGTGGGACCAGGTGAGGTTCTCTGCCAGGTGGACACCCAGAAATTTGGTGCTATTGATGACCTCCACAGTTGAGCCGTCAATGTTCAGTGGCAGATGGACACTCTTAGTCTTCCTAAAGTCAACAATCATCTCCTTTGTTTTGTCTACATTCAGAGACAGGTTATTGGCTTTACACCAGTCCGTTTACCGCTACACCTCCTCTCTGTATGCTGACTCATTGTTGTTGCTGATGAGACCCACCACAGTCGTGTTATCGGCGAATTTTATGATGTGATTAGAGCTGTGCATTGTTGCACAGTCATGAGTCAGCAGTGTGAACAGTAATGGACTGAGCACACAGCCTTGAGGGGCTCCAGTGCTCAGTGTGGTGGTTCTGGAAATGTCGTTTCCAATCCTGACTGACTGAGGTCTCTCAGCCAGGAAGTCCAGAATCCAGTTACAGAGGTAGGTGTTCAGTCCCAGCAGGCTCAGCTTTTCCGTTAGCTGCTGAGGAATGATCGTGTTGAATGCTGAGCTGAAGTCGATAAACAGCATTTGAACGTATGTGTCTTTATTGTCCAGATGATCGAGAGCTGGATGGAGAGTGGTGGCTATTGCATCATCTGTTGAAAGGTTCCGGCAGTAAGCAAACTGCAGGGGGTCCAGTGAGGGGGGCAGCAGGGTTTTGATGTGCCTCATGACAAGCTTCTCGAAGCACTTCATAATGATGGGTGTGAGTGCAACGGGACGGTAGTCATTGAGGTTGGACACTTCTGACTTTTTTGGCATGGGAAATATGGTGGTGGTTTTGAAGCAGGTTAGGACGATGGCGGTGCTCAGGGAGATGTTGAAGATGTCAGTAAAAACGTCTGCCAGCTGGTCTGCACATTCTCTTAGTACTCTGCCAGGAATATTGTCTGGTCCTGCAGCCTTCTGTGGGTTGACTCTTCGTAGAGTATTTCTCACATCGGCCACAGTCAGATTTAATGCCTGGTCGCTAGGAGGAGAGGTGATCATCCTCATCACCACGTTGTTCTGTGCTTCAAACAGTGCATAGAAGTTATTCAGCACATCTGTCTGAGACAGTACAGCTATTATGTGCAATGCCCACTGTATTGCACATCCCAGTCTCCATTTTGAATTCATCAAAACAATGGAAGATCACTAGCCAGAAAAAATAATATAAACCAAAAACAAAACAGCAAAAATTGGATTAACTCTTAGACACATCTGAACTCTGTTTACTAAAACAATGGAATGTGACACATTGCTCTTTTTACATCATACTCAGACTTTTTCCTTTGTTCATTCTTCCTACCAGAAGCTGAAAATTTCCTTTGATATTTTATGCACTAAATAACTTTGTCCTTTTCCTAAATAATTTTGTTTTCCATGGAACATTTTTTATTCTCTAATCATTCCCACAAGTTGCTGATGTCTATGGGTAAATCCTGTAACACTTTTTTTACTCTTTCCTTCTTCTGAAAGAAAAAGTATTCCCAGACTAGCATTATTTTCCTAAATCAGACACAGTCAGAATTCAGACGAATATACTTAATTTGCCAAGTTCTTTATATAAAACTAGCCTCGCTACAAGTAATAGCAAATATGTTTAAAGTATTCTATCTCTTGCACTATTCTTCACTGGTGCTCCTTATCTCAAGTGCCTTCCCATAAAGCCTGCTTCCCAGAATCTGTCCATATTTTCTAGGCAGCTTTCTCCCATGTCAGTTTTTCCCCTCGTGTCTCTCACACTTGCAGTTCCTCTTTTATTCAATCGTCAAAGCCAAACTGACCAATCAGATGGCTCAGAAGGAGGGGACATGCAGACTTTAGTGTTTTATTATATTGTAGATGATACTGTATGATAGCAATGTGTTAAAGCAACACATTATTCCTAGCATGTCAAATAACATAATTTTTTTATTACGCTAAATGTTTTATTTGTTTTTACTGTGAATTTGCTTAGTTAAGCAAGTTGTTTGGCAGAAACATGTTTTCAGTGAATCTCAGTACTATCATAAAATTGGCATTGCTCTGAAAATGTAATTAATTTTTCTTTAAGTACCACAAATGCTTTAAGTTCCAAAGAGTAAGTGATTCTTCACAAAAAAAATGATGGTGATCAGTGGCCAGTGAAATTTATGAAATTGACACAGTAAGAAAGGAGTTTATTTCCAGTGCATAAGCCACCTAAAGATACCCGTACAAGCAGGGTCAGACCCAGAACATTTTCCAGGATCCAGTCAGTGAAGGTTAGGTGGATACGGCCACAAGGAGGTGATGCCATATGATACGTCACTAGTTATTGTGATCTTCTGGAGAAAGAGATTTGTGGTGTAGGCAGACAGGGTGCACTGTATTGTGTTGTGCCGTGTTGGGAACTGTGTCTGTTGTGCCCACTTTGTGTGCCCTGAGTCTTTTAAGGGCTTATACACAGTGTTTCTTCTCTTCTGTGCACATTTGGCTTTTGTCAGCCTGAATGATTCTTTGTGATTTTTACTGGGAAACTTTTTTTGCACCCAAGTGCGAGTTTCCCTCTGTTCTTAATACTCATGTTTCTTTGTGCATTTAGAATAAGAGTTTCCTATATGTTTCTAAGCTCAAGGCACTAAGATGTTCATTCTAGTTTTTTTATTGTCTTTTTCCTATTAAAAGAAGATTAAGGAATATGTATTTAGCTTTAAACAGCCTTGTACTTTAATCTATAACTATTCAACTATTCTTAATTATGGTACCATGCATGTAGGTCCAGGTAAATATAATATTCTTAAAATGCCTATCCATTCTTATTATTTTTAGCGAAATTTATAATTTAAAGCTAGAAGAGAAAAAAATGTTTTAAAATATTAAGTGTAACTTTAAATAGGTCTATGCTAAAACTCTCTTTAGGGCAGTTTTTTTTTAATCTGTAAACTTTCCGAAGTATAATGTTGAATTGCCTTGAGAGCTGGTGTTCTGGTTCTGGCCAGTATAAAGTAATTTATATTGTAATGTGACCTGTGTCTGATTAGAAAATAGGTCATCGTAATAGAGAGTTGCTTGTCGCATTTAATTATCAATTAAATTGACTGAATATTTAAAAGCTCGAAAGGCTTAGGGATATGCTTCTAGCTGCACAAAATTGAAAATGGTCCATGAGTATGTTTGTAGTCTTTTTAATTTATTTTCAGAAAATAAGCTTTTGTAAAATGGGCACTGGTATGTATTTTCTTTCTACAATAAAATTCCATAAATCTGTAAAACCATCTTTAATATTTGAATATTATTTAGTGTAAAAAGGATATTGAAATAAGTATTAAAGATAATTATTTTATGAAATAATATCTAATAAATTGGCTGTTCAGTGTTAATTTAGTTACATGTGTTTCAATACGCATGTACAGTGTTGACTGACCGTCATAAAATCACAGAATCAGTTGAGTACAAATTAAAGAAAAGGCTTAAAAAAAGACTAAGATAACTCAGCTCAGTAGCACTGTATACGGTAAGATAGCATGTCCACTGCAGCACTTCAGCTCATTGTATACTTGTTTTAAATGTGCCGGTTCTCTTAAGAGCTTGTGTTCAGATCTCCTCCTCCAGGCACACTGGATATGGCAGAAGCAGATGGTTTGTCTGAAGGGTCAGCCGTTGAAGTTTGCTTTGGAGATTTCATGTTCAAGTCTCCAGATTAATTCTTGTAGTCTGGCTCTTATGCTGACAGCTTGACATCTTGCAGCAGACAGTCTGCTCATATCTGTTTGTTTCCATTTCCTGGGGTTTAATTGGGGTCTGCTACCCTGGTAATGGCATTTCCTGTTGAAGGCTGACCTGCTGTGTTTAGCACTGTGACCCCTACCTGCTGTAACATTTTGCTGTGGCCTGCCTCTCTTGCTGATGGGGTTCTTTTAATTTGCTTCTCTGTGACCTTTGACAAATCTTGGATGATAGTTTTTCCCTTCGTGAAGGAGTGAAACTCCCCAGGCTTTCTCCAATACATCTACGGCCCTTGCTGCACTAAAAGTATGTGCACCAATGTCAAAAAAATCTGAAAAAAGAATATTTAGTTACTGTTTTTACACTGAAATTGAAACCACAAAATATATTTGAAGTCTCCATGCTTCTTTTGAATGGAGTGGCCAAATTACGTAAACACAGGCCTTTTGCTGAGATAAGTATAGGCAGTAAGTGTAGATAGCAGTGAATGGTGTTAAAAGTCTCCACAGATCAAAAAGGTGTTATTTTCCTTGAGCCACTTTTACATCGCCTATGGGACCTCTGAGCCTGTCTGCATCAGTTGACCTTTCCTGATGAGTGATCACTGTCCCTGCTGAGAACACTGTGTCTTTGATTGGCTTTGTTTGTCTGTTTTTCTCATAAAGGCACACAGCATCAGAATGTGTCCTACAGATATTCACTAACTTCATTTTTTTTTACAATACTCCATTAGTAATAATAAATGCAAGATATGCCTTACTTTAAATGTCTGTTTTGAATAAATCTGCCTTTGTAATACAGTATAGCAATGAAGTTTTTTTTTTCCTGTTGAGCATAGACTGAAGCATAAATTTTCTTTTTATCATCCTCTGCATCTGGAATTTAATCAGGTAATCCTCAATTTTTATTCTTGTCTGTTTGTGTGATCGGTAAAATTTATTTACTTATACAGTTCATTATTTACAGATCGTTTCAAACTGAGCCAAATCTACTTTTAATGGCAGGGATAAAAGAAAAACAGTTTGTCTTCCAGTGTGACAAGGCACAGATAATTTGCTTGACCTGGTGCTCAATATACAAAGGGCTGTAGGATATCTCTGTCTCACGTTTAAATGGGATGGCAGAACTATGAAGAGATAAATTTCAGTTTATGAACAAAGGTAAAGGTGCAAACATTGACTGTTTGTGGTTTGGATGTGGCCATATATTTTATATGCAACTATGCTTACTGTAACAAAAATTATAGTTTTTCATACGAGTATAACAGAAAATAATAATAAAAGTAATTTATAAAGCGCTTTACATAGACAGAGGGGAACCACTGCAACCAGCACTAATGTCAATGGCAGTATGCCACTCACCACACATTAGAGATTGGGGACGTTGGGGGCCAGAAAGGATGAGTCTGTGATAGGCAATTAATCCAGGACATCAGGATAAACCCTACTGTGCCCATGAATATTTAATGGCCACAGAGAGTCACAACCTCGGTTTTGCCTCTCATCTGAAGGATTGCGCCATTTTTGTAGCACAGAGTCCCCATCACTGCACTGGGGTATTGAGATCCCCACAGAGACCACAGTGTAAGCCTCTTCCAACAGCAACACTAGCTTTTCCTGGTTAGTCTCTCATTCAAATACTGGCCGGATCCAAACATGCTTAGCTTCAGGTCGATGACTAAATGATGGATATATGTATATACAGAGAGATGCAAGACAATAAACAAGTCTGTTACCTTGTTTTTCTTACTCCCTTTGGTTTCTTAGGTGTGCATAAGTCAATCTTTTAAATGATAACTGGTGTGGAGGTTTGTCCATCAAAGTTAGTACAGTTTGAATGTGATCATTTATGTAACTCATCGAGGAGATAAACACTACAAGACTGTGACATCACTGACCCTTGATATATCAGTATAAGTTTCAGACCCATATGCTGCATATCATAAGAGAGCCTTTGTAGCAGTCCCACAGAGAAACTCACCCTTAAATCTAAAATGGTAGTTTGATGTTAAATTGTAGTCAGAACCATGACAGGAGCTGAAAAGAAAGTTTCATGTCTCATGCCAAAGAAAACAGGACAATACCACTTTGTACTACAGGATCTTGATTCTGCCAATTAAATTAAAGAAGATGTAAGCTCAGTTTGGTGTTAGTAATGTTCTTGGTGTTTGGTATTAGTGATGTGCAGTTACTAATCCTGTTTAACATTAACATATTTTATGATATTATTTATTTTGTTATTTATTTTTATTTAGAAACCATTTGATAGGATATCACTAAGAGGTTAAGTGAGCATCACACTAAAAGAAGTGGTAAGTTTGGGAGTATACTAAGTAGATGGGTGCAGAATTGT
This sequence comes from Erpetoichthys calabaricus, assembly GCF_900747795.2. Taxonomy (NCBI): domain Eukaryota; kingdom Metazoa; phylum Chordata; class Cladistia; order Polypteriformes; family Polypteridae; genus Erpetoichthys; species Erpetoichthys calabaricus. The sequence continues at coordinate 78,989,646 of NC_041395.2, forward strand.
CTAAAATACAGGAAGCGGATGGTTATGTTGTGACGAACCTTATCAGAAATGGGAGATGTAAAGAGTGCAGTCCCTCAGGGGTCACTGCTGCGGCCACACAATTTATTTCTTCTTAAAACTTCCCATAATTTTGCATTATTTCCAGTCAATAGGCGTTTCTCTGATCTGAAGTGATTTGCCGAAAATATGCTTAGTAAATATTTATAAATATAATCTTTCATTTCATTCGCGATCAGGAGTTTCATTAGTCTTCAATGCATTGAGGAACTGAAGAGAATATGACTCTTTTTTTGTTTTAATCTGTAAACTCCGTGCTTATTTTTACTTCTGCATGAAGAATTTCACTAACTTCTTCTTTTATAAAGACTGAATTAAAGTATTTGTTTTATTCATTTGCTGTTTGCTACTCATTTTTGATGTTTTTTTTAACGTATATCTCTTTTGCTTCTTAAATTCATTTTTACTATTGTTTACTGAAATAGTACAGGAAAATTGATTTTTTGTTTATTGTAGCTTCAATAGCAGTTACTCAGTTTCTTTTAATGTTTTAATCATTTGCTACATTTTCCAGTATTTCTTTTAGTGTCATTTCTTTGTTATTTTTAGATTTTGGCTTTAAGTGATCTTTCTAGTGTTTTGAATTATATCTTAATTAATCCATTTAGCAATTAATAATTTATTTTTGGAATAACTTAGCACCAGGATCATGGTATACAATATCTGAATTTACACGTTTTATTATTTATATTTGTATTGTTTTGGTTTACCCATTTACAGTTTTGTAGGTGTTTCTTTATCTCCAAAAAGTCTGCCTTCTGTCAAATGATGCAGGACCATTAATACATTAATTCCACTCCGGGACATTTTTTACTGAGCAATCATACATTATCCAATAGTCATTCAAAATGAAAAATACAGACACACATATACATACTGTACATATATATTACAGACCAGACAGGGGTTCTCTAGTGCCAATAACTTACCCAGAAAACACCAGCACAGTCCAGATAAGTAGTGAAAATCTATTTTGTTAGCACAAATATGTGCACAAGGGAAGGTATAATGGAATGAGTAAATACAATACAAAAAAGGAAAAAAGCAACAATAAAAACTATGCCCCTCTGGACCTAACCTAAACTTTAAAAAACTCTTCTTGCAAAATATATGATTAAATTCCTCCTTCCTACCTCCCAGTCTTCTTCCACTAATAGCTGCCATCCTCTTCCTCCATGCCAGCTGAGCCCATGCCTCAGCTGTTCTTCCAACTCCAAGCTTGTGTGAATAAAGAGGTGAAGGCACTTAAGAAGCTAATCCTGAGAGTATTTCCATCGCCACTCCAATCGGGTTGAAAGCTCACCTGGTCCACCCTCATTCCCAAGGAGACTCTGGCAAACACTACATTTCCCAGCAGTCAGTGAAAACCTGAATATAGCAGAAGAATACTCTTGCTGCCTCTCAGTGGACTGGGGAAATATAAATCCTCTTGAAACAGTCTGGGGCCAAAAAGCTGTTAGCAGGGCATCACGACCAGGTAAAGGCATCCCCATGGTGATATATACTGTTGTACATTTTCCTGATGCAATCTACTCTCTCTCTCTCTCTATATATATATATATACTGTATATATATGTATATATATATATATATATATATATATATAGTGTCAATTAGAGGCCCTGTCGACCCCTTGAACCCTCAGACCAGACGTCAGACACCAGATAAAAGTCCAATAGTAATATTTATTATTATAAATAAGTGCACAAAGCACCCTCCCCTCCACAATACTCAATAAATCCAAAAACAATAACCAATAAACAATCCTCCACTCCCAAACGCTTAGCCACCCTGCCTCCCAACTCAGCTCATCTGTCTGGGATCTCCCACAGTTCTTTATAGTCCTCGACCCAGAAGTGCTTCTGAGCCCTCAGTCCATGTGATTATCCAGCACTTCCGGGTCAGGTAAAAACTTCTCTTTTTCTTCAGCCTGGAAGTATATCATTTCTTCCGTTCCCGTGAGTTGGAAATACTTCCGGGCTATACAGAAAATATAAATCCCTGGGCCTCCCTGCAGCGACTCCTGGCGGCCCCCATGGTATCCAGCAGGGCTGTGCATTATAACTCCACTGTCCATGATTCCCTGCTGGCATTCGGGGCACCTCCATGCTGCAAGGAGGGCTCCATCTTGCGGCCTGGGTGTATTGGCCGGGATGAATGGCCGGCCATATCTCCCAATATATATATATATATATATATATATATATATATATATATATATATATATATATATATATATATATATATATATATATATATATATATATTTGCAGTTGGAGATCCACAAAGGGAGAAAAAAACGAATCACGTATCATAAAATAGTTTTATTCCTGAGCTTTCAACCCCTATCAGGGGTCTTCATCAGAGGATAATGCTTAGACTTACAAGAATCAAAGGCAATATATAGCAACACATTCAGGGGGGGGTGGGTGGAGGTGACTAAGTCCGTATGATCAAAAGGGGGGGGGGGGGGTTATCGTTAAATTAAAGTGCATATGTCCTTCTTAAGTTGGCATATGCTGGGTTTATGTCCAAGTGTCTGTGATGGCATTTTCATCTGATAGCCAAGACTCGGCCAACTCTCTGGCGCTTTTTGTATTGGCCTTAAATTTTACTTTCACGTTGTCCCAGTTGAATGTGTGTCCTGTCGATTTAGTATGTGCATATATCAAAGATAGTGCGTCCTTTCTTCTGACAGCGTTGCGATGTTCCTGTACGCGTGTTGAAATTCTTTTTGACGTTTGTCCTATGTATACAGCTGAGCAAGAATTGCATGGAATACTATAAACTGCGTTTCGTGTTTCGGCTGTCGATTTCTTGTTTTTAGCATTAAACAGGACCATGCGCAGATTGTTGGTGGTTTATGTGCTATTTTGATGCCCCACTTGGTCAGGGTGCGTGCCGTGCCTTCTGACACATTATGGTGGTATGGGAGTGAATGCCAGGTAGGGTGGGGGTTCTGATGTACGTCGCTTGTATGCTGATTCCTTTGGCGCCTGCTGTGTAGACTCCGATTAATGAATGATTTTGAGTATCCGTTCGAGGTGAAAAGTTGAAACAGATAGCGTCTCTCATTAATTTTTGTTTCCTTGGTATTACAATGCGTGTGGCCAGTACAAAAAGCGCCAGAGAGTTGGCCGAGTCTTGGCTATCAGATGAAAATGCCATCAACAGACACTTGGACATAAACCCAGCATATGCCAACTTAAGAAGGACATATGCACTTTAATTTAACGATAAACCCCCCCCCCCCCCCTTTTGATCATACGGACTTAGTCACCTCCACCCACCCCCCCCTGAATGTGTTGCTATATATTGCCTTTGATTCTTGTAAGTCTAAGCATTATCCTCTGATAAAGACCCCTGATAGGGGTTGAAAGCTCAGGAATAAAACTATTTTATGATACGTGATTCGTTTTTTCTCCCTTTGTGGATCTCCAACTGCAAATATGCAAACCGTATCACAGACCTTCTCTTCCATATATATATATATATATATTTATATATGTATATACACACCATATATGTATGCAGACTTTTCTATTCTTTGCTTTTTCGGCTGCTTTTCACATAATGTAATTGCACAATACACACATGACTTTAACTTGAGCCTGTTTTTATGGATTGCTTTTTTCTTGCTTGTTCCTTTCTCTGATTTAAATTGTTTATAATAAAATCTCTGCAGAGTTTATTTTATTGCCAAGGGTTGATTTCTTCTTGTAGATATTGTTTTTTTTATCATTGTAGTGTTAAGTACAAGTACAAGAAAGTTATTTACTTTTGCAAGAAGAATCAGTAGAAAATGTGTTCATTTGCACTTCTAGAGAATGTACTTTTGAAAGTTGTACAGAATTTTTCATAAACCCACTCCTTCTGAACAGATTGCATTTCTTTGCTATATTTTATTCTGTAAGCAGGCAGACTCATTACTAAAGGCAATAAATATGTTCTTGTCATATCTTTATGGCTTTTTTTTATAACTGCAGGCGCTTTTTTCTCTTCCATAAAGCAGATTTGAAATTCACACATAATATCATTACAATATAATCCTTGCAAAAATCTATTCTCCTTCTGAAACATGATTATAAAACAGACAGTTACTAATTTTCTATTGCATATTAAAATTCTACATACATAAACTACAATCCAATGGAAATGGGTCCCTTATGCTGTATATGCCAAAGATACAGCAAATACCTTAAGCAAAACAATGTACAAGAAACACAATATCATAACATATTGGAAGAAAAAAGACAGACTCCAAGCAGAGACTGGAATAACCATCATTGTCTTCTTTTGGGCACCACATAAGCGCCAGCCTTTTACAGGAACTCTCTCTTCTCTTTTTTGGGACAGCTTTCTTTTTTTTAAGATTATTAAAAAATTCCAGTCTTTGTTTTGAAGGTATCAATGTGGTATCACATCTGTTTCAAATATAAGTGTGCTTATTACATTCAAGTATTGTCAACATTATTGTACTTCGAAAATGATTGACGCTAAAAACTAAGCGGTGAAATTAAATGGTTCTTTTAGCTAAAACCATCGAACAGTACCATTCCCGTGTTTATGACTATGACTATGTATGACTAATCTATGGAGCAGGAAGGTCATAATGGTGATAAATGATAGGGCAAAAGGCTGGCTAAACAAAAACTGTTTAGGATATGCATGCCCTTTTCATGCAGTACCCTGAAAGCATTATTCAGAGATTGCCATCAGAATGTAACCAACTAAATTAGAAGCATATCTATTTTACTGAAATGATTGTGTACTATTGTTTTGGTGAAGGTGGTACAGAATGTTACTGCCACAGAGCTGCTTTCTGTCCATGATATATAAACTGGAGCTCACCCTGTTTTATAAGGAAAAACAAAATTTGAAAAGACCTCACAATTCTGAACAATTGCTTTAGCCTCCACTTTGTTCTGGAAGATGTACATTTGCACCATTGTATTTAGAGTTTATCCATAGGTCATGCACTTACTTCTGCTTCTAAGCTCTTGTAAAATGTTTGATAATTGTGGTGTAGCATATTTTATTGAGATGCAGATTGTCTAAGCTTTTTCAAGCCCCCAGCCCTCTTATGTATTGCTTAAATGGTCTGTTTGTTTTTATCTGGTCATATGCATGACTCCACTCTATGAATTTTTCAATTCTCTTTGCTAGCTGCTGATCCCAGTGCACCAACACTATCACCATCTTGTTGTCCCATTTATCATTTATAACTCCCATCACTCTTATAAGGTATCATTAAACTTTCAATATATTCTTCACTACTATCAGCTATTGGAGCATACACTACTATTGTTGAAACTGTCACAGGTTCTCCTTGGGTGTTCACCAACAGTACTCTTTTACGACGCTGCCCAGTATCCCTTAAGGTTTTTGCTTCTTTTCTTTTTTCCACCCCTCTTTCATGTTTTTCACCTCCTAAATCGATCCGTTTCTATTTATCATAATCAAACCATCCAGTTCCTTTTCATTATGTTTAGCTTAAATGTCCATCTTCATGCTTCACATTCTGCAGTTTTAAAGATTAATAAAGACTTCTTACATTACACATTGCTATTTTGATGGTATCTTTGTTGTGAACAGTAGTTTAACAAGAGGCAGGTCTCATCTGTCTCACATTATTGTCTCTCCTGTGCCAGGAATTGTTGCTTGTAGGGTAAACCTCCTTCATGCTATTATTCTTTTCCTATGTCCATGAAAATGACTGTTCTTGGCACAAATCTTCCCTACAGAATTGGTTTATTGTTGTCTTCTACTGGGTAGTGTGTTTGCTAGACAGAGGACCCTAGCCATTGCCAATACTCTTCAGAGACTTAATGCCTAGAGTTGGTGGTGGCACAAGCAGTATTTGGTGATATGCAACAGCTCCCATATCACAATACAACACTGACTCCTATTGTTTCACAGTACCCTGATCGATGGGCTTAGTAGACGCTTCACCTTACCCAAGGGCGCCACCCCACAACTAGCAGAGGGAAAGAGCATCTGACACTTCTACTAGTATTAAAGTATAGATGTTTAAATGCATTTATTATTAGCGTAAGCTAATAAAAGATAAAAGATAAGTAGTGTCATGAGCAGGCTACTCAGTCTACTAGGCTTTTCAATTTATTCATTGTTTCTATTTCAAGTAATATTTAAAAATATTGAGCCAGTTTTCCAGTGACTTCAAAGTACTGCCTTCAAACACGCAACTTCTTAACTTATTCCAGTTATTTACAGAGCTCTGCGTAAAGAGATATATCTTGTCAATTCTCCTTAACCAACATTTTTCTTTGTACTTGTATTTTACTTTAAATACTCTCTAGGTGTAGAGGTGTGTCTCTGAACATTTTAAAGGATACTCCTGTCTCTTTTAACCTTGTTTTAATGGATTGGATTGCTTTTAACCTCCACACGGACACTTTTTTGTATGGATTATTTATTTATTATGGAAGGAACCTTACACTTTAAGTTGAACACTGATTTGGTTTGTAATAAAAGCACTAAGCACTTTTTCACCACCCCTTTGCTTTGTGTGTGGTTTGTCCTCATCTGCTAAGCTCATCCTGGTCATGACTATCAACTGTTGTCAGGTTCATGAGGCTCCCGAATGCGACAGGGAGCATGGATACAACCCGCACCATCACACAACTACATGATGGCCAGTGCAGTTGTTTACACTGTGGTGTGCTGGGCTGGTACCATCACTTTAAGAGTGGCCCACCGAATCAACAAGCTATTTGAAAATACAGGCTCAGTTATGGGACGTGCTCTAAACCCCCAGAGCTAGTAGTGAAGGAGAGAATTGGAAGAAAACTGAGTTCCATTATGAACATTATAAAACTGAGTTACATTTTCTCTCTCTGATAAACTAACATTGAGTACTTTCAGCCAATGAATCTTTCAGCAGACGTGTGTCAAGAAACAATACTGGGGCTCCTTTATTCCCACAGCAAAATGTGACTGGGACTGCCAAATCAGAAGATTTAACAAAAATGAAAGAAAACTACCTCCTTTTTTAGCCATTGTGGTGTGTGTTCAGACCATATTGTGTATGTGTATATATATTTATTTATCTATTTATGTATTTATTTATTTCAAGAGCTTCTGTAAAAAGCTAAATGTCCCTCTGGGGACAATTAAAGTTCTGTTTACCCATTTAGCCACAGTGTGGCTGAGAAGCAGTTTAAATGTCAAAGATACTTGTAATAACAAAATGCTTATAGATTACAATTACTTATTATGGAAGCATAAGTTTTGTAAAATATATAAACTTGTTAGTTTAAGCAAGATATCCCCTATGTGCTGAAGTACTCAATGTTGAGGCTTGCCAGTGATTAAGTCTTTAACGTTGCTGGTGCACATTGACATTACTTGCATATGCTTTCAGCAGTTCATATTAAAGTGGAATTTCATGTATTAAAAAGAAAATTGTACACATAATTGTTACTGGACCATTTCCAAGAGTAAAAAGAGCAAATGCAGGCTGTGTTCCCGTAACTGCTGGTTAGTGACCTGGTGAACAAATAAAAGGCTTATAAAAAAATGGGATGATTTTTGGGAACAAGGCATGTTTTAAGAGACAGTCTTCAACCTAATTGGAGCAAATTTTACATTTTATCTTAAAAAGGGCATGGATGAATTATTTATAGTACCTTTTTCAGTTTTGGTATCATCTAAAAATGTTAACAGTTTTTTAATTACTGTGCTGTATATCTGAAACTATGTAAAAAAGCAGTAATCTGTTTGTTCCTACTCATTTACCAGCTTTCAGTACAACTTCTTTAATTACCATTGCTTTCTAGATTCAGAAGTAACCTCCAGTGCAGAAACCACAGCCTTTTGCTAACATAAATAGCCCATTGTATATGTTTTGTTTTTATCCAGTTGCCTGTTGAGAAATTTCTACAAATTTCTTTGACAGTCTTTTCCTCTGCAAAAAATGCTGCCTGTCATTTATAATATTGCTTTCTCTTGTTTGCTTCTGACTATACTTTCCGCTATACACTATGTAACAATAGTACTACTGCTATTACAATTTTATAGAGATGAGAGTTTAAAACTTACTTAGATTATGATTGTTATTCCTATCTAGTGGACTGTAGTCATGTTTCCAAACTTCCAGGAATTAGTTACTTTTCAGGGCGGCACGGTGGCACAATGGGTTCGCTTCCTGGGTCATCCCTGCATGGAGTTTGCATGTTCTCCCCCTTTCCTCATACAGTCCAAAGACATGCAGGTTAAGTGCATTGGTGATCCTAAATTGTCCCTAGTGTGTGTGTGTGCCCTGTGGTGGGCTGGCTCCCTGCCTGGGGTTTGTTTCCTCCCTTGCACCCTGTGTTGGCTGGGATTGGCTCCAGCAGACCCCCGTGACCCTGTGTTAGGATATAGTGGGTTGGATAATGACTGACTGACTGACTAGTTACTTTTCTGTCTGAAGTATCTTTTGCAAACATTTGTAAATAACATTTCTCTTCCTTTCATTTCTTTCAGTGTCACTGGTAAAATTACATCCAGGTCAGTTGTTTTGATCGTTTTCAGAGCATCTAGTATTGGAAGCATATCTCATTGTTCAATCATAAAATGTTTAAACAAGGAGCTAACTTCTTTTTGGGCATTCCAGTTATTTCCTCTTTTGTAACAATGCAGGTAAATATTTAGGGCATTTGCAATTTTAAAAGATTTTTCCTTCAGTTTTTAACAATATTCCTTAAGCTCTGAAAATCGCCTTCTATGTTTCTTTTATTAAAGTAATATGGAATTGTTTTTGCCACTTATCTGATCTTATGTTGCATTTTTTTAGTTTCTGTGTTTTCACAATATGCATTCATCTCAGTTAGACTTCAGAGAAACCAGGGTATACAGTAGGTCTTCTACATAATGGGTGTTAGTTTCCTGGGACCATACAAAGCAAGGTGATGATAACCTATGAATGGGGTCAACTGTGTTTTTTTTTTTTTTACTGGGCAACCTGCAGGTTATAACATATACAAAGATGAACTCCGTCCCTACTTTTTATCTTGCATTACCAATAAGGACATGAAATTTTTTTGAAACAGATACCTAATTTGAAGAGAACTGTTGTGGAAACTTATTATGACCAATGGTTTAGAAACAGCAATAAAATAATTAAATATTTCAGTGTAATGTATAAACCTAAGAAGACACTTTAAATTGAAAATAATTGGCATAATGTGAATAAAATCTATCCTGGCTGTCGTTTATTTGTTGGCTTGCTGCATATTTATCTAATACATCACTAAGTAACACAGGCATATATTATGATAAGATTTAAGCAAATATTTTAATTTACATTCCGTTTCCATGTCACCAGAAATAATCAGATAGCAATTCAGACTGCAGCATTTAGATAATTAGCAGTTAGCAAATGGCAAATGTAAAGCATTTTCCAGAAATATCTTACTTTATTAAACAATGAATGATCATTTTGAGCTGGTTTTGTTCTTCATCTCAGTTATATCTGAACACTGAGTTCAGCGAACATTTAAATTGCCTCTCATCCGTTCCAATTAGAAAATGTTTTGGCTTTGTAGCTCACTTCATTATAGCCATAGGTCACATTTCTGTCTAACTACATCCTTTTTTCTTTCTTTTTCATGTTGATCTCCAGCAGCTTACTCAGAAGAGTCTTGACTGGTCTGATAATGAGCCTGTTTTAGTTATCCAAGTGCCACTCTCAATTAAAGGTGTAAACGCCCTCCTGAGGGGTTCAGTCTGAAAACATGAGGCCTCATTAACCTTCAGACAATCTGTATCAGCCTTAAGTAGAAACTACGTCTGGACTTATACACAACATTCTACCCATTAATACACATCTTTTTTAAATCTTTGGCAATGATAAAGACTTTAGTCTTCAAAATTCAAAATCGACTATTAATTACCGGCAGAATCATTGTGACTAATTACTGCCCCACCTTGAAAACATTAGGGAGGGGAGTTAGTAAGGACTACATATTAAAACATTATTGAACAATTTAACAGTTTGTGCACACAGTGACATTAACTAAACAAGTTACACTTTGTTAAATGTACTATTGGTGGATGTAACCTGTAATAACTAGTCATGCATTATTATAATAATCTTAAGTAACCGACAGTGCAGAAAAGTGTGATAGAAAAGTTTGTTTCTTTTACAAAATGATTTCTTTAAAATTACTTTATACAGCAGACTGGTATGGTGCTTATTGCTGTATTCTCACAGTTCCAAACTCCTAGGCTTTTAATCTAGCAAAAGCACCGTCTTTTTTCCCTGGTACTCTAAATTATCATTCTAAACTTGTATAACAGAATGGGGATTCATGGAAATCTAGGGGATGGAAAGACTCTATATTTTTTAAAAACATATAATGCATGGATTCTGTTTCTTGGGTTGGTTTATCTGTATTACAAAAATGTAACCCATTTTGTGACATCCATGGTCTACTCTTACCTCTTCTCCTCTTGGTAATGAGAAGTAGAAAAAAATTTTGAGAGGCCTATTCCACAGCAGAGACATGTCAGATTAAGCAATAACTATAGATGTCTAGGGCTGAACCATGCTACACCAAATGAATCAATGAATGTCTATCTTGTGCCAAGAGACATGGGTAAGCCATTAAACCCCATTCATGATGGGGACTGAGGCTTGGAACTATTCCACAAGAAAGAGGAATTCACAGCAATTATGGGTCAAGTCCGTTCCCTTTGTACACACCGCCCAAAGGTATTACTGATTGGATGGTCTATTTAGGTCCTTGGACTGGCACTACTGTGGTCAATCATGGTCTCTGGCATAGCGCCTAGCACTAGAATTACCATAGCCAACGAAAAAACTCGTAAATCCACACCACCTTAAAATTCCTTCACACCTCTCCATCAGTGTCTTTTGTCTTCTAAATGTGTCAATAAGCCCAAGCAGCCTGCTATACCATCCCACACCCCCCCCACCCCACCGCCTCACAACGGGCAAGAAGTTCTCCCCGTTCCTGCCTTGATTGATTATCTGGGAGTAAGCTACTCAGAATTGTAAAGGGAAATAATTTGATGTGTGTTTTGTGTCTTCAACAATCTATGTTAACAAATCGTTAAAACAGAAACATTTTTCATGTTTTAGTAATAAATAAAATGTAGTCATGAACTGTATAATGTGTGAAGGCTGATGACCAAATATCAAATAAACACTTTCACCAAAGGTGCAAGTACAATATGACAGCTTCCGTGGTGCTGTAATTAGAACTGCCGACTTATGATCCAGAGATCGTAAGTTCGAAACCAGCTGTCCGGCAAATTTACCGTTTTGAGTAGTGAATTGCTTTTATTGCTAATATTATACAATAAAAACATACATTTGATTTGTGTGAAATGAAGAGAATCCCAATTTCTGCAGATGTTTTCACTTTTTTGATTTTGAACATTTGTTTGTTTAAAAGTCCCTTTTCTCCAAAATAATTCATCCACATTAATTTTGCCAAGGGTGTTACACAGGGCAGTGTTGATGGTAAAAGCAGCACAACTTCTAGTAACTTTATGTAAGGCTGATAAAATGTTGCAAACCCTGTCTGTCATGTAAACCAGTTTGGAAAATAAATAATTTAAATAGTATTTTTGCAGTACCTGGGAAATTGCGGGTTTAATTTTTTCTGTCATTTTATGTAGTGTATTAATCCATTCAATTGTAAAATCCCCTCTTTCTGCTAACTTTCATTTGCCATTAATGTAGAGTGCCATGAGACAAAGAAAACTGATTTGGTAGAAATCATCAATCCACTTATCTTTTTCATGCTCAACTCTGGATTTAAGGTTTGGCAATTATCTTTTGCATACGTTTTAAAATTCTGAGGGATACTCAGATACTTGTTGATTCCTGCAGTGTTAACACGACCAGCCATTAATACGTATCTTTACAAACAAATGTCACTTCTAACTATATAATTGTTTCCATAGTCTCTTTGTTTTATACTTCAGGTTTGACAAAATGACCATATGGTCAATATATTTTTCCAGGGACATCATTTCTATTTTGTGGCTCTGATAATCCAGTACTATGAGGCAATTTTTTTAAGCTGCAATTCATATGACATTTTTTTTTTGGCAGTAATAACAGTAAAATATCACTAGACTTCAAACTTAACATGATAAAAAATATTAATAACTTGAGATATGGCTGTAACTAATTTTGTATTCACACTATTCATTATTTTGCTTTAACAAAGATGCTGTGTGTACCAGGCAATTGGCTTTCCTATTGGAGAAAAGGGTGAAGGATGTTCTTATCTCTCTCTCTTCTTCCTCTCAGTACTGTTAGAAGTCATAGGTTGTAATGAGTGTCTCCATTATACAAAGGAGCTGGTCCATTGCCTACTCTGTATGTAAGCATCAATGATTTGAACTTAATGCATGCTGCAACAGGGAGCCAGTAGGGCAACCAGAGAAAAGAAGTGACATGTGTATATCTCACTGGTTGAACACAACACATGCTGCTGCATTCTGAATCATCTGCAGTGATTTGGTAGTACAGGCAGGTAGCGCTTTGAGTAAAGAGTTGTAGTTGCCCAGACGTGACAAGACCAATACCTAGACCAGAAATTGCACTTTCATACTCCATCAAATATGGCCCAATCTTGTGGATTTTATACAGAGTGACTCTGGGCTGTTTGAACTTCTGCCCTCTGGAAAACATTACCGCAGTATGCACTGCAGAACGACCAGATTTAACAGGAGCTTCTTCCCTTAGGCCATCAGAATACTAAACTCTGTTAAATAACCTTTGTCCTTTTGCTCTCTTACTTAGTTTACATTATATTGCATTGTAATAACGTACAATATTACATTGTCTATATTTTATATATTATGTATAACAATTGTATCCATATAGTGCAATATCACAATCACTGTGAAACATCCATCCATCCATTATCCAACCCGCTGAATCCGAACACAGGGTCACGGGGGTCTGCTGGAGCTAATCCCAGCCAACACAGGGCACAAGGCAGGAAACAACACTGTGAAACAATGTGCAATATTTTCTTTCATATTATATTTCACCCACTGACTGGCTTACATTTATATACTGTATATATTTTGTATTTATTGTTTGTATTGTGCTGCCTTGTGCTGTCTTACGCTGTCTTACCTACTTTCTGTGTAAGACATGAAATGTTTGTAATGTCTGTATGTTGTCTTGCGTGAACTTGTCTTTTATGCACCTGTCTTTTATGTCTGCACATTGAGCCTGGAGAAACACAATTTCGTTCAGCTATGCATCCATTGTTGTACTGTTGTATAGTATGAATGACAATAAAGTTCACTTACTTACTTACTTACATTGCAGTGTGGTCAGTGAAGTGATGTCAATGACAAAAACTGCAATGATTAAAGTAGTTAATGATTTACAGTTTATTGTTTATACAAGGGCGGCATGATGGTGCAGTGGTTGGGCTGCTGCCTCACAGTTATGAGACCCAGGTTCGCTTCCCAGGTCCTCCCTGCGTGGAGTTTGCATGTTCTCCCCGTGTCTGCATGGATTTCCTCCGGGTGCTCCAGTTTCCTCCCACAGTCCAAAGACATGCAGGTTAGGTGCATGGGCGATCCTAAATTATCCCTAGTATGTGTGTGTGTGTGCCCTGTGGTGGGCTGGCACCCTGCCTGGGGTTTGTCTCCTGCCTTGCACCCTGTGCTGGCTGGGATTTGTTCCAGCAGACCCCGTGACCCTGTAGTTAGGATATAGTGGGTTTTATGATGGATGGATGTTTATACAAAGAATATATCAGTTCTTTTTCTTTTAGACTGGAGTGTAGCATTTGATACAATTTATCGCAGCATTCTTATTAATCCCATTAGATTGTGGGTAGGCCTTTTAGACAATACTTTGAGTTGTTTTTTTTTTCTATACAACAAGAATACATTTTTTTTGACAGTTGTGGAAATTATGCAAAGTGAGAAATATATGATATAATATATGGCGTGCCATATGGATCTACTTTGGGTCCTTTAGCATTTTCACTCCACACATTTACATTATGCCTGATCATTTTGAAACATAAAGTGAATTACTACAGCCATGCAGAGGACACACAGATTTATTTATCAATAGTGCCAGATTCCCCTGGGTGTCTAATCTCTCTGATCCAGTGTCTTACTAGCATCACCAAATGGATTAGTAATAATCTCCTTAAACTTGCCAAGGAAAAAATTAACAAGAAAATCATAATTATTGGTAGCAAATAAAAAATGGGGCCTGTAGAAATAAGCAAGTCCATTTGGCTTCACAAATATTCCTAGAAGTAAAGAACCTAAGTGTCATTTTAGATTCAGAGCTAAAGTTCAAATCATACATTAAATATATTCAGAAGACTATATCCTTTAACATAAACATCACACAAGTTAGATCTCTTATATAATTACAAGATGCTGAGAAGTTAATACATGCTTTTGCTGTAATGTACAATGACTAAAAAAAGATGACTTGGCTGCAATTAATCAAAAATGCAGCAACAAGAATCTTAGCTGAAAAAAGAATAGTGAAGCATACCTCACCTGTCTAAGTATTATTACAATGCCTGACTCTATCCTTTTGGATTCCTTTGAAATATTTTTAATTGTATATATTGTAAATGTAGTGCATTCTTATATTTTGGAGTTTTTGTCCTATTACATTTCTAACCATAATCTTAGGTCATCTTGCTAGAGAGTGCAGCATAAAAGAACTGGTGAGATAGCATTTTGTTTTCACGCACCAATAATCTGGAATACTTCACTGCTAGAAGTACATTGGACCAGAACACTTCATAAAACCACTAAAACCCATATCTTTAATTTTACATTCTCTTTAGTTTCTTAAGAAATTATTAGGATAACAAGCATTCCCTCATAGTATTATTTGGTGGTGGTGCTATACGCCACTGCCAACAGCCTTTAGTATGCTGCAGCTGCCTGCAATGGGAAATTGAAGAGAGCTCCACAAGAGTATCCTGTTAATGGTGGCACACAATGGGTGCTCTTTAAACCTGAGAACTTCTGGAGATGTATTTTCTCTTGTATCCAGATGACTGGAGAATTTATTTTCTTCTCTTTCCTAGGTGTCTGAGTTTTTACTTTCTTTTGTTAACTCAGTTTAATAATTATTATTGTAAAACACTCTGACCTACTGCCCTGTATGAAAATTTGCTTTATAAATAAATGTTGTTCTTACTGTTATTTCATTTAACAGTTTGGTAAAGTCAGCAAGAAGTGTAATGTTTAAAAAAACTCTTTAGCACAGTCTATACTGTCTCCTAAATGGAAAAGAGAAGTCTTGATTTCCACTATTTCCTTCACATCTTCTAGTTGTGAAGTGTGGTCGTTATATATGTTAGAAAGTTAACAGAAGTAAAGTAATAGAAGTATTGTTGTGACTTAGCCATACACAGACAAATCACTCCTGAAGCATGTATAGAATCCCAAAGATATTCTAACACTCTTCCTAGAAGGTTAAAGGGGTCCTTTGCAGAAACTCATTTTAATATGAAAATGAAATCTGCTTGAAAGGTCATATTCCCCTTTAAACATATTCAGAAGTTATTTTATCTTTACAAAAAAAAGACAACATCTCCACTCTCACTTTGTACTAGATGCCCCTGGGTGATCTACTGCACCCTCTACAAAATCAAAATCTATCTACACCAGGGGGAAAAACAAAGACACTAACAAGCCTCCCTCACCCCAGTATCTTCATTAAGTTCACCAAAAATCAACTGTTGCCTTTTTTGATGTAAATTAAATATTGCAATGGAATTTACATATGCACTGTGAAACCACTCTACTTTAACTACTTTACGTTTATTTATAAAGAATGTACATTATATGATGAATAACAATAGATTAAAACTTTTTCCAGAAAATAACAAATGGGCTGTCCTGCAAGTGGTAGTGACACTTTTATTATTGTATGATAGATAAAAAGAAACATCTGCTTCATTGAAAAGATGGCAGTCAATACTTCTTTTCACAGCTGATAATCAACATGCTTCTTGTGAGTGGTAATTAACAAATCTTGTATAAAAAAGACCATATATCTTAAAAAAATAATTATGTCTTGACTTAGTTTTGAGTGTTCTGTAATTGATATGTTAATGCAGATGTTGCAGCATCTAGGCTATAAATTACCAATGATTTCTTTGGTAAACATGGAATACAGCTCACTTTGTCTCCATAATAATGGTCACAGTATGTGATGGTGAAGTTTTTGTCTTCCTGGTACAGTACCATAAACAGCTCTAAGCACAAACTGGTATTATGCTCTGTGGGTTTCAGTGAAGATTTCTTCCAGTTATAGTGATAATTATGGGGTGGGAATGTGCCTAATGTTAGCACACATGTAATATTGTACTTACTGCCAATGCTGTTCTGCCTTGGCCATGTTCCTTTTTCCCTACTATCAGTTTCTCGGGTTGCCTAGTAATGTCTATGGCAGTGCTTTCATGTGAGTCTGTTACTGTAAATGTAATGTGGCTTTCATTTAAAACAGCACTATCCTTCTTTTCCTTAACAACTCGGTCCTCCTTAGAGTGTTATAATCTGCCATTTCTTTTGTCCTTTGGTTTTGTAATTATTGCCCTTGTGAAGCCAATGGTTTAAACTTTTTCACTGTGATCTGTGAATTTTATTCAACCTTATATTATTTTACTCAAAACTGGTAACTGAGGCCTTGAATGGACACAACTGAAACATCTAAACTATGCAAACTAGCCTACAGGTAGAAAACACTACTGTCATGTATGCAACCTGACAAGGAGATGGGAAAAGACAAGTGGAGACAACTGAGGCGTGAGGATGAAAGAGAGAAGGTGTACCTTGTGGTCTGATGGTCAGTTTATGGTCAACAGTAACTGTGTGCTGTTTATGTTAAACCTTATGCCAGCAAAATATTGTACCCCATGTTTAGAAATTTCATGCTCTTATTTTGGATCCAGACTGTTAGAAAAATATGAAAGCCCTGCACTGCAAAATTGAAGCTCACGTATGAACAGATGGAAGACATTGCTGCCGCCTGTACCTAAGAAAAATGCCTTCCACACTCTTTTGAAGTGGCCAGAACAGACTGCAGGAAACCCATAAATGCATGTTTTGCCAGAACATTTCCTTCAAAATTGCATTTTTGTGAGTGCCAGCAGATATTAAAAGAAGCCAAGTGTATCCTTTCCTTAGTGTTATTTTTCCTTTCTTCTTACAACCGTACCATGAGGATAGGATGTAATATTTTATTTTATAATATGATATACTAGCCATTTCTTGCAGATCCACCTGCATAGTAGTGAAACAGGACAAACTTTAAAAATCAATAAACAAAAAGGTATCACTAGCTCAGCAGAGGCAAGTGACGCTCCAAAACACAGAGGCAGACAGACTTCCCACTCCTGACATCGCACTTCCCCCTCCCCTCAGCTCGCAGCCACTGTCTCGGATTAGCGTGAATATATGTCTCCTGCAAGCGAACTATGATTCTTAGCGCGATGAGTGAAGTCTCAAAATCAACCGGAATTCATGCAAATTCTAGAAAAAAACCTGATCTAAATCCGTTAAGTAGTTCTCTCATTCGCTAGCTAAGCGGATGTAAGATATGCCCTGGGGCTGGTGTATGAGTGAGGGTGGCCCAGTCCCCCTCCCTTTGGCCTGCTGCGTCTCTCGCAGATTTGCGCAAATAAATCGGTACCTCAAGCGAACTATGATACGCAATGAGAGAGGTTGCAAAATGAACCAGCATGTTCAAGCAAAATATAGAAAAAACCCGATCTAAATCTATCAAGTAGTTCTCTCGTGAAAAGCAGACAGACATACAGACAGACAAACAGACAGATGTTGGATTTTATATATATAGAAATATGGACCTTTGGTTTAGTAAATGATGTAGTCTCTAAAGAACATATTCCTATGGAGTGTACACCCTCTGCTGGATTAACTTTGTCTCCTATTTTGATTTTATGCTTGCTGTTACCTGACCTGATAATTGCTTAATCTAATGTTATCTTTTTGTTCTCAGGGTTTCAGTCCAGCTTTAAACAAAAATACTACCAGAGGCTTTCATCACACTGTGTATATGTACTACCTGCAGACAAAAACAACAAATGTCATGGAAAAAGTTTAAGATCTGACATTAAAGATGCATTTTATGATGGTGGTCAGTGTAATTTCTTTGGCGTTTTATTTTTTCTGCAAACTCAGTAATGATTATTTTCATATAATCATTAATTGGTATCAAGCTAAAGAGAATGTTTTAGGATAGGAACCTTTAGGTTATAGAAAGACTGTACAACAAAACATAACATGAGCAAAGGTGAGACAAAACCACTGGCTGATTTTTATCATTATGCTATTACCCGTACAAAACAGTTATATAATGAATTAAGTTTTCTGCAATCTGGTAACAATTATGAATATGATGTACAGTACATGATTAGAAATGTATTGCAGAAAAAATGTAAGGTTTGTTATCTGGTATTTACTATGTTGTTACAATCTTAATTACTCAGCTGTTTAAAATGAACGCTATAGTCACTGGCAGAGATTTTTTCTCAAATATATTTTTTGTTTAAGAAGCCAACCATTTTTTAATCAGAGGAAATGCTTATAAATGATCTGTTTAGACAACTGAATCTTGATTGGCAGCTTGCCCTCAAGGGCCTCATCCTGGCAACTAACATCTTGATTGTTAGTGATTGTCACAGTAGGTACTGGTGACCTTAGGGCTGCTTGTGGAATTGACAGCTGAGGAGTGTTTGGTACAAAAATGTATTTTTAGGCTTGTATAAAGAACTATATTGTGCAGTGTCATTCAGTAACATTCTGTCATTCTTTTCTCTACTATCTTCTCATTGGCAGGCTAGCAATTTATTTCACAGGATTAATAGAAATTTTTGGGGTTCTACGTCAAGGAATGTGCAATTATATTTTGCAATTGTTGGAAAATTATAGCGGGACATACAGTAGAGTATTTAATGCATCACAAAAGCTGCGTAAGTGAAGCATGTTGCTTTAACAGCTCAGCTATTATGACTTAAGTGCAATGGAGACAATTAAGGCAAAGATTAAATAGGGAAAGGGAAGGTTATGCTCCACAGCTACTAATAAATTGCACACATTTAGGATGTGCTGCAAGGAAAGTCATAACTGAGCACATACATAAAAGGTTTACTATAGACAAAGAATGATATATGAATATAATTGAAATGATATGTGAATTGCATCTAACACTGAGTACTTCAAACACACAAAGCAAAAAGAACATCCACTTGCTTCTTGTGGGTTTCACTTTTAATATGTTGTACAGTAAAACACATATCTTTGGGTTTGAGGAAACAAAAGCAAAATCCTTATGAGGAAGCAGCAGTGAATTATTTTATGAAAACATTTGTTACAAAGAAATGCGTAGCAATAGCAAGTTTCAATTTCTGATGAATATGGTACTCATAAGTTTGTTAGGATAAAAAAAATACTCCTGTTTGTGGGAAGCATTTTATAGTTTCTGTTAAGTGGCACACAACCTTTTCTGTGCAGGTTATTTTTTATGGGCAGTAGTATCATTTATGCTGCTATAAAGATCTAACATTTGTCTCATAAGTTAGACATTTTTATTTATATTTTGTAAATGCTAACAAGTGTCTAATTAGAATTTTCCATAAAGATCTTCAATAAAATTTTTCCAAAGAGTGTAAAAATACTTTTGTTGTTGGTAACAAATGCATATTGTGCTTATTTGTAGCTGATGCACTGGATTCACAGATGCATGCCAGCATGAAGTGTAATATCTTTTGACCCAATTCTATCAATAAATGTCTGAGATACTTTTTCCTACCATCACCAAATGAAAAAAATGTGTTTGTCTTATTTAATTATCCTTGAAAAATCCTACACAGATATATTTTCAGATACTTTCAAGTTTATGTCTGTTGTCATCTGTACATAGTGCAATGAAATGCTTACTTGCATGTCTCCCACAGACTTGTGGCAATAATAAAATATTCAACAACAATCAGAAAAATATAGCAAATATGACTTATGCATACTCAGTACAAATGCAAAAAACAATTGTGGGTTTATCAGTATGAGTGGCTGAGTAACCTTATGACTGGTGTAAAATTGAATGGTAGAAGGAAAAAGTGACTACTACAGATTGCTTTATCGGTGTGTGTTATACACACTACTGGTGAAAAGTTTTAGAACACCTCAATTTTTCCAGTTTTTCTTCACATTTAATCAGTTGAAATGCCATGAATAACGTAAAATGGTGAAAATATAAGCAATAAACCGCCAGAGGTTTAAATTTAAAGTTTAGGTTAGCAAACACTGAAAAAAGGAAATTTCAGAATATTGTAAAGGGGCATTCTTCAGAGCAAGGTGGTGCAGTGGTAGTGCTGCTGCCTCGCAGTAAGGATACCTGGGTTCGCTTCCCGGGTCCTTCCTGCATGGAGTTTGCATGTTCTCCCCATGTCTGCGTGGGTTTCCTCCAGGTGCTCTGGTTTCCTCCCACAGTCCAAAGACATGCAGGTTAGGTCCTAAATTGTCCCTAGTGTGGTGTGCATGTGCCCTGCGGTGGGCTGGTCTGGGGTTTGTTCCAATCTTGCATCCTGTGCCGGCTGGGATTGGCTCCAGCAGACCCCTGTAACCCTGTGTTACGATATAGCAGGTTGGAAAATGACTGGCTGGCCTTCTTCAGGGAATAAATTATAGGTTACAACCTACAATTGTTTTTTGCAACAATTAAGTAAATTTAGCCTTGAGAGTTGAAGCAAACATTTTTCACAGGTGTCCCAACTTCTGTTGATTATTTAAAACCCCTCTGTCTGTCTTAAAGCAGAGTTGTAACAGACTATGTTACTGCACCCTCTGAAGTATTACTTGGACAATACTACACTAGCATAGAACAAATAAACAATGGTAAATAAAAAAATAACTCAAGGAATCATTAAGTGTACAAAATGTTATTCCTGATTCATCAAAGTAGCCACCTTTTGGTGACAGAACAGCCAAACTGTGGTGACACTTTTGATTCAGAATGTTCAAATTCTAGTTACAAAAAGTTGGATTAAGTCCCGTCTAGGAGTTTAGTAAGCAGGTTTAACTATACAACAGTGTTAGATATTGAATTTCAGTCTATAAATAGCATACTGGTACAGCTTTTGATTTATTAGCTAGGTATGCCAACACAGTATAAACTTCAAAAGCTATGGCATCCACAGCAGACCAATTGTAATAATGTGGAAGCCAGAGGTTGTGCAAACTATCTGGACTATTTTGTATATTGTCCCAGTCTCTTGAAGCATTTTATCATAATGGGAGTGAGTGCCACTGATATTTAGTCCAGTTTTGTTGTCTTTGGCACCCGAAATTTTGCCCTTGATGTAGGTGGGGACCACTAATTCTCTCAGTTACACATTATATATATATGTCATGAATAGTATAAGCAGCCCAACACTGGTCAGAAAAATGTTATGTAGAAGACGTTAGTTGCTGTGTTGTTCTGTACTCACGTGATCACCTCTCCTGTGTCCCTTTCTGTAGCTCTCTTTATTTAGTTGTTTCTAGATGACACATATTTATTTAACATCCTAAAAATCCAATCCTTATAACTCATTCTAATAGTGAAAAAGGTTAGGAAGCAAAAATATATACAAAAAAATACTAAAATCTACAAAGAACAAGTTGTTTCACTTCACCACAGATATTTGTAGGTTCTTTGTTATAGTTTCTTTTTGCTTAATTAATATATATTTATATATTTAATGATAAAAAGCGTCAAGTAACTTTTAAATGGATTGTGGTATTAAATTGCATATTACATTTGATTCAATTTTTGAATGGGGATTAGACAATTGTCAGCTATGTTCTAATATATTAAACCATAGAACTGATGCTTAAACTTGCATTCTTTATGATATTTCTTGT
This sequence comes from Erpetoichthys calabaricus, assembly GCF_900747795.2. Lineage (NCBI taxonomy): Eukaryota > Metazoa > Chordata > Cladistia > Polypteriformes > Polypteridae > Erpetoichthys > Erpetoichthys calabaricus. The sequence goes on from NC_041395.2 coordinate 79,011,615, forward strand.
AAGAAGCATTTCAAATTACACAGTCAAGAAATAGTATTATCCACATGCTTTTCTAGCAATGTTTGGGTCCTGGCTAGAAACACCTTTTTGAGTCTCGGTTATTCAGTTTTCTTTAAATCTACTGCAGTTACAATCCTATGAAAAATTCAGTATACTGTATATGCCATTACTCTATTACCTGTACAATGTTGCATATGCATAGGAGACAGTTTAAGGGTGTTGGTGCTGAACCAGGAGTTGGTGCTATGTTCTAATGCCTTCTCTTCTCCTCCATCTACAGAGTGGAAGTCTGACAGCCACTCCATAGCTAATGTCACTTCCGTTGACTGTCCGCCTCGACCCACCCCTTCCTGTTGCATGAGCACATAACCCGGGAAACGACCAACTTGTTTCCAGTTCTGTCCTATACTTGCGTCTAACGAGATGCTTCCACAATTGTTGTGTGATTTTTGTTTTTCCAAAACTTTAAATTATCTGGGGTCACTAGGTGCTGCCCCATCTTTTTATCTTTGTTTGTCTCCTCTTTTACAACAGGAAATGTTTTGAATGAAACATTTTCTTTCTTTTTTTTCTGAAAAGAGCCATACTTTTAAAAATATATACTAAAACAGAAAAAAATAATGTATTTTCAAAAAACATATTGAAAGTCATAATTAAAAAATAAAGTTTTTGGAAGCAATTTTATATCAATACAAAACAAATCTTACCAGAATTCGAATATTTTTGTTTAGCCAAAACCCTTCTTCATGGGGATGCACACAAATCAACCAGGCCAAACTGCTGTGTTTGCCAGATGCTGATTATCTTGCAGCATATATGGAAAAAGATGAACCAGTCTGTATTTTGACAAGCAACTTTAGATAAAAAAAGGAAAAGTTAAAACAGCATTCTTAGTAGTTAGGAAATTAAAGATTCACATCCAAATGTATTTTCTCTTTAACGTATAACAGTAATGTTTATTTATGTCTGTTTTGTCACAGTATAGATGTTAAGGGCTGTGACAGATAGGGGGCGCTGTTGTCCCATTGAACCCTCAGATCAGATGCCAGACACCAGATAAAAGTCCAAATATTGACTTTATTATAATTATACAGTGCACAAAGCACCCTCCACTCCACAATTCTCCAATAAACAATCGATAATCCAATACAAAATAATCCTCCACACCTCCCAGCAGCTCAGTCACCCTTCCTCCCAACTTGGCTCACTGCTGGGATCTCCCATAATACTTTTATAGTCCTTGACCCGGAAGTGTTTCTGTCCCTCAGTCCATGTGACCTTATAACACTTCTGGGTCACGTGAAAACTTCTTTTCTTCATCCCGGAAGTACATCATTTCTTCTGTCCCTGTAACTAGGACGTACTTCCGGGTTATAGTGCAAATATAAATCATTGAGCCTCCCTGCAGCATCCCCTGAAGGCCCCCACGGTATCCAGCAGGGCTGTGAAGAAAAACTCCAAAGTCCATGATGCCGTGCTGGAATTCGGGGCACCTCCATGTTGCCGGGAGGGCTCCATCTGGCGGCGTGGGGGTATTGGCCGGGATGAACGGCTGGCCATATACCACACGGCTTATTGCCAAAAAGTTACACCCAATGTTTTCTTCCTGTGTATCCGCAGTAATTCATAGTTTTACTTCATGTTAAAATTTTTTCCAAAATTACTATCCTCAAAGTACCCCTAAAACTAAAAATGTTGTGGGGAAAATCCAAACTGCAAGAGTTCCTTAAAGAATGTATCTACATTTCATAAAGCATGAAAAGAAGAAAATGCACACCATCTATCTCTTCGTTCATTTACTAAACCCACACAATTTAATATGGTACATTTATAAAAAAAGGTGATCAATAAAAACTGCTGATTTGCTACAATACTTGTTAAAACAAGTACATGTAAAGTGTTGTAGGGTCACCATGTGCAAAACATTTAAGGTTGAGATATTATAATGACATAGAGCTTCTTTGTGAACATTTTGCTTCTAAAAAATTTAAATGTTAATTTAAAAGCAATACTAGTTTAACAAGAAATTATTTTAACAAGTACATACTGTACCTGGTTCACAAAGTATGTATGCTTACAGGGGAAGCTGCAAGTCTATTCCCACAGGTGTGGGTAAATGTATTGCCTTTCACTCACTGTCACAACGAGTTTAATAAAATACATTGCATATGACTTGTAGGGGCTGATTAAATAATTGATTTTGAAGAAACCAACCATAAAGGTAGAAGTTTTAATCTTTACAGATTTTTAAACCAAAATGTGCTGCACAGTACTTCAATTTCAAATGCATGCTATTAATTTCTGAAAAGACTGTGGGAGGCAAGTCTTCCAGGTCATTATTACTCTGGCTTATATCGAAAGATTCTAATGTAAAGGAGCTGATAAATACAAAACGTGAAGCATGGAAATACACCAGACGATGTTTTAATTACCTTTAAATGTTCTCAATGTAACAAGGTAACATCATGATAGTTGTGGTATCATTCGCAAAAATATAGGCCAGCATAAAATAAAATCAGAACTATCAATGAAATAATAACTGATGCACCAGGGACATCAGCCAGGATGATATGTATTTTCATTTCAGTATTGCAAAAGTTAAATCTTAAAATGTCTTTTTTTTTTTTTTTGTCGTGTGACATGAGTGACCACACATGTCTAACTGTGAATGAAAACAGGAGCTAAAAGTGACTGTGTCATCAATATGGAAAGTCAAAAATCAAGCCTTCACCGCCAACTGAAGCTAAGAAATGCTTTTTCCTGGTAGAGCCACTGACTGCCAACTGAAGGAGCTAAGTGAGTATTTCATTAACAAGTTTTACTTATTTCAGCTCTTGGCTTCTTGCAGTTCATCCTCAGCATTGAATAGCACCCTAGTGAAAAGTCACCATCGATCTGTTGAATTCAAAAAAAATTCAAAGGCTTTGCCCTTTGTGTACTTAAACTCTTTGGGACAGACTCATTCCTTTGATATCTGTTACTTGTAACAATCGTATTAAATTAACAACAAAACAACTAACACTATAATGCAACAAAACTATTTCATGCAGTATAATAAACAAAATCAAACATTAAATAAAAACTAAACTATAAAATATTTTAAAAAGTAGAAGAACACGAGTCCATCCTAGTCACCTAGATTGTTCAAAATAACATCAAGTCAAGATCTGAAGGTGCCTAAAGTCCTATTAGCATTCATACTATTTGGTAATTTATTCCATGTATCTATGGTCCTTTGCATGAAGAAAAACTTTGTACTGTTTCTGTGAAATCAGCCCTTAAGGAGTTTCCAACCATGTTTCGTGTTCTTGTTGCAGAGTTTATTTTAAAGCAGCAATAGGATCTGCTATACTAATTCATGTGCCCTCTTAGACTCCAGTTGCTTAAACTGAAACTCCTTAAATCTCACCTCACAGCTCATACCTCTTAGTCCTTGAATCAGTCTAGTCACACTTCTCTGGACTTTTTCTAGTATTCATATATCACTCAATCAGTCATTTTCTAACCTGCTTATCACTGAACAGGGGTGTTGGAGCCTATGTCACATGTCTTTTACTGTAACATTGAGACCAAAACTGAATATAGTGTTCCAGGTGAGGCCTCACTAGTGTGTGATATAATGTAAGCGTAACCTCTGTTGACTTTTATTACACAAACTGATATATATAAGTTAACATCTCTTTAGCTTTCTTGATTGCTTCTGTTAATTGTCTGGGTGTAAATAGTGATAAATCCACTATGACCCCTAGGTCCTTCTCATAAGGTGTACTTTCAGGTTTCAGACCTTTCGTGCAGATTGTTTATGTATATTAAAATCAGCAGTTGCCCCAGTACTGATCCCTGAAGGACACCATTTTTAATATCACCTAATTCTGAAAAAGTTCCCCTCACCATTACCCTTTGCGTGCTGTGCGCTGAATATTTCATTTCTTTTAGTTTGATAACTAACATTTCACAGCTGCTATCCAGTAATAGCCAGAAAATATTTAATTATTGGGAAGCAGTGAGTCTGTTTTTGTATCTATAAAAAGTACATTTTAATTAGTGTTGACTCAGAAATATTTGGGAGTTTTCATCCTGTTTTGGAAAGGTGACTTTTTTTATTTGACCCTACTTATTTTGCAGGGTTTTTCTTCTTTTCACTGGATATTCAGTGTCCGCCTGTTTGCCTTTTGAATAAGAGACTTATTTTTTCAAGAGCAACTATAGCAGCTAAACTGTGTCTATTCATTCATGTTTTAATTAGCATTCAAACAGCACCTTATTATATTTTCTGTAAAAGCAGTAATTCAAAGTTGTTGTTTCCTCCCACAGTCTAAAGACATGCTTTTAGGTTAATTAGTGACTCTGAATTGGATTTTTGTGAGTGTGTGTGTGTGTGTGTGTGTGTGTGTGCGTGCATGTTTGTGTGTGTGTGTTTGTGTAAGTATGGAGGTGAACTCTGATGCATTCTAGGTTGATTCCTCACATGTGTTCCTCACAAGTACCACTAAGAAGACTAATCAAAGTCACATTTTTAAATTTGGACACCACACCCACCACTCCTGTTTGTTATTTAATAAGGAACTTCTTATCCTATCCATTCTGGCATCTATTGTCTAACATAAAAGAATTAACAAAATCAGTACATTTGATTGCTGGCTGTAAAAAAGCCATTGCAAAAAATCATTAAGTGAAGAAAATACAATGATACATCTGATGTTGACTTTTGTCAAGACTAAACTAAAAGAAAAGAAAACTGTTGAATAATTTTGTTCATATCTTTTTCTTCTTTCGGCAGATCGTTTGCGGTTGCTAGAGTGGATCATCTTCTTCCATATCTTTCTGTCCTCTGCATCTTGTTCTCTTACACCCATCACCTGCATGTCCTCTCACCACATCCATAAACCTTCTCTTAGGCCTTCCTCTTTTCCTCTTCCCTGGCAGCTCTATCCTTAGCATCCTTCTCCCAATATACCCAGCATCTCTCCTCTGTACATGTCCAAACCAACGCAATCTCGCCTCTCTGACTTTCTCTCACAACCTTCCAACTTGAGCTGACCCTCTAATGTCCTCATTTCTAATCCTATCCATCCTCATCACACCCAGTGCAAATCTTAGCATCTTTAACTCTGCCACCTCCAGCTCTGTCTCCTGCTTTCTGGTCCGTGCCACTGTCTCCAACCCATATAACATAGCTGCTCTCACTACCGTCCTGTAGACCTTCCCTTTCACTCTTGCTGATACCCGTCTGTCACAAATCACTCCTGACACTCTTCTCCACCAACTCAACCCTGCCTGTACTCTCTATTTCACCTCTCTTTCACAATCCCCATTACTCTGTACTGTACTTGAATTAAGAATGCTTTTGTTCATATGCATTTTTTAAAATAAAAGAACCTGCAAATTATGATTAAGATCAGAAATACAGTAAAGATTTAAAAATAATTCTCTCCTGTTTTCCACAATATTTTATGAGAATAAGATAATCCTTTATTATGAATAGGATGCACAACTATGACATATTTGTAAATGTACTAATGATATAAGTTTATGGTGCTTTCAGTTTCAGTACAACATTTTTATCAGATTTCAAATTAAAATGCAGTAAATCCCACAACCTGCATTGTACACGAGTTGCTAATCAAAAAGCACTTTGTATGTCTGCTGCTGTGGATACCAACATGGCAGCTTCTGCAGAGAGATTAGCAAACTCCTCTGTAAATTTGGACTCTAAATCAGACTATAACCCACAAACACTACAAGTAAGCAGAGAGTGAGAGTACTTTATGTTTTCTTCAGTTTCCTTCTTTTACTTAATTTATGCTGTTCCTTGTCACCATCACCACATTTGTTATCTTAGGCTACCATTATAGCAGATTGTTGGTGTTTTACTACAAAAAGAAAAAAAAACTCCCATTTTTGATTGGGGGTGATTTGCTTTATTTTGCTTTATTGAATTAGCAACTGTAACCATAAATAGAGTTATGGCTTTAAATAAAGTGTATAGAGCATTTAGTTTTCATTTTTTATTTTTGCTTATTGTCTGTATTGCCATCTTGCTCTGTGCCAGCTCTGTGTGTTTCCTTGGGCTGATCTGCATGCCATGAAGTAACTCTCCTCACGCCTCTCTTGGAATTGTTTGTTTTTAGAAAGCAGTATTTATTTTCTCTGTCCACCTGTGTTTCTTGTCACAGTTTGTCCATTTAATATCTATCTGTCTGAATGGCTTGTCATCACAACTCACTACCTATCCCAACCTCTTCATCTTGTCTGAGCAGGCTGAAACCACTGAGCCAACTGGCAGGTAACGCTTCCTATTTGTCTGTGCATTCCTTATCTATGGCAGACATGGTCCTCTTTCTTGTTGTGATCAGTTTGCCAGCTCCCATCAACTGGAAACTGCGTGGCACTGTTTGTTCACACAGCTGATCTGCTCACTGCTGCTGAATTGTCATATACTGTACAGTGATTAGGAGACTAACAAACTTAGTATGAAAATCTTGTATAAAACACATCTTTACATATGTTTCTCTATGATCATCTGCTATTATTGTCAATTTAATAGCAATCCACTTACACCTGTTCTCTGCAGTGTCTTTACTGGGTAATTTTGTATCCCAGCCCTTTTGAATTACACACTAAGTTAAGGCAGTCATTAAGTATCTCATCCTAATGAGATCTTAATATTTGTAATGTGTTTGCACCCCTTGATCAGCACTGTGGTAAGTATGGAATTCTCTCAACATAGTTAGTTTTCTTTTACTAGTCAGATACTAAAAGTAAAGAAAGTTCAAAGAAATCTGACTAACTTTCCTAATCTTGCATCAGCTTTAACACATCTGAAAATGTTTAGCTAGTAAAGAGTATACCAATGAATATAACAGTTCTGACTACTAGACAGTCTTAGGCAATGCAGTGAAAGAATCCTGTCTAATAATATCTCAGATAAGGAGTGCAATTCAGTTATTTCTAACATATACAGTGGATTCAGAGAGTATTCAGACCCCTTCACTTTCTCAAGACTTTATTGTGTTGTAGAATAAATTTTGAATTAATAAATATGACATTTTGCTCCAGTGGCGCAGTGGGTAGCGCTGCTGCCTTGCAGTTAGGAGACCCGGGTTCACTTCCCAGGTCCTCCCTGCGTGGAGTTTGCATGTTCTCCCCGTGTCTGTGTGGGTTTCCTCCGGGTGCTCAGGTTTCCTCCCACAGTCCAAAGACATGCTGGTTAGGTGCATTGGCAATCCTAAATTGGCCCTAGTGTGTGTGTGTCCTGTGGTGGGCTGGCGCCCTGCCCACGTTTTGTTTCCTGCCTTGCACCCTGTGTTGGCTGGGATTGGCTCCAGCAGACCCCCGTGACCCTGTAGTTAGGATATAGCAGGTTGGATAATGGATGGATGGATGGATGGATGGATGGGATTTGCTCCTCAGACTATACACTCAGTGACCCATAATGACAAACTGAAAACTTGTTTTCAGAAAGGTTTTCAAACTTGTTAAAAATCAAAAACTGAAATCTCTCATCTATATACTGTAATTATTCAGAAAGTTTGTTGAGATGCTCTAAATTGTGGTCAGGTGCATCCTGTTTGTTTTAATTATACTTGAGATGTGTCTAACACTTGATTGGTGGCCACCTGTGGCATTTTGAATTGATTGGACACAGTTTTGAAAGACACACACCAGTACTGTATATAAGGTCGCACAACTCACATGACATGTCCAGACAAAAATCAACTGTCTGTAGACCTCAACAATCAACTTGTGGTAAGGCATGGATCAGGGAAAGAATATAAAATGTTTTCTAAATCTGTGAGTGTTCCCCGGCAGCACAGTGGACTTAATTATTATTATTATTATTATTATTTTATTTTAACTGTGAAATGGAAGAAGTTCAAAACCATTAGGACTCTTCCTATAGAATTGGCTGTCTGGCAAAACTTTGTAACAGGGCAATCATGATCTTGGCCAGGAAGGTGACCAAATAATCAGTTGTCACTCTAAAAGAACTTTCGAAGTCCTCTCTTTAGATGGGGAAATCTGTCAGAAGAATGACCGTATCAGCAGCACTCTATCAATGCTGTCACGTATGACAGCCCACTTGGAATTTGCTAAACAGCGTTTATAGGACTCTTAGAATGTGAGGAAAAAGATTCTCTGGTCTGATGAAACAAAAGTTGAAGTCTTTAGGCAGAAATTCAAGCACTATGTGTAGTGAAGACCAGGCACTGCACATCACCTAGAATTAAGGAAAGGATGAATGCAGCCAAATATAGAGGTATCCTTGAAGAAAACGTGTTCCTGAATGCTCATGACCTCAGACTGGGGCGACGGTTCACATTTCAGCACAATAATGACCTGAAGTAGACAGCCAAGACAACACTGGAGTAGCTTCTCTGACTGTCCTTGAGTAGCCTAGCCAAATCCATGCCTTAAACCTCATAGAACGCAGGTGTCGAATTCCAGTCCTGGAGGGCCGCAGTGGCTGCAGGTTTTCATTCTAACCACCTTCTTCATTAGTGACCAGTTTTTGCAGCAAATTAACTTCTTTTGCCTTAGCTTTAATTAATTTGACTCAGGCCCCTTAGTTGTTTCTTTTTCCTTAATCAGCAGGCAAACAATAATAAGATGCAAAACAAGTCGCCTCGTGACCATCTTACCTATGCCCATCACATAATATCTAAAAATAAAGAAAGGTGATGGTCTCGGTAAGGTTGATTGCTCTGGTCACCAAAACATTTTGACGATATTCTTAGAAAAATCAACAGTTTTGGAAATGTCTGCTGTGGCAGAATGAGAGCAGCAACAAGCCATTGAATTAAATAACGGGTTTAAATAACAGCAAGAATTAGCTTCTCATTAAAAGATTAGTTGGAGTGAAATTGGTTTAGCTGGTCATCTGTTAACTCGTTTCACATTCATTTAATTTCATTCTGGCTACCATTTAATGAAGAAAGAAATAAATTTAGGGGACTGAATCCTTAAAATCAGGGATATTAAAATGAAGGAAAAAGAAGTTAATTAGCAGTGAAAACTGGTCATTGATTAGGAAAAGGTTCAGAATGAAAACCTGCAGCCACTGTGGCCCTCCAGGCCCGGAGTTCGACACCCCTGCCATAGAACATCTGTAGACAGCAGTTTATAGACACTTCCCATTCAGTCTAAGAGAAATTAAGAGGATCTGTCTAGAAATAACCAGCTCCCCGACAAATTTACTGTTTGTGCAGCATGGTGGTGCTTTGGTAGCGCTGCTTCCTCGCAGTTAGGAGACCCGGGTCCTCCCTGCGTGGAGTGCGCTTTGAGTAGTAAGAAAAGCGCTATATAAATGTAAAGAATTATTATTATTATTAGAAGAATGGGATAAGATGCCCAAATCTAGGTTAGCAAAGCTTGTAGAGACTTACCTATGAAGATCCAAAGCTTTAATTGCTCCAAATGGGTCTTCTAAAATAACTAAGTTAAGGGTCTGAATACTTATATGAATGAAAAATTTCAGTTTTTGATTTTGAATAAATCTTTGTGAATACACATCTTCAATTTGTCATTATGGGTTATTGCATGTAGATTGTTCAGCAAAAAAGGGTGTGCCCAGAGGCAATGTAGAACAGACATTGCAAGTTTGAAATACACATCCTTGGTCAAGAAACATACCTACGATAATCAAAAAACACAAAATCCAGTACTTTCAGATACTTTTACAGCTTTGCTTATATAGGCAGAAGGTGGTGTTTCAAATGATGACTAAATGGTGGCACCACCTCCTGTGGTAACACCCACAAGACCCAGGATAGGTATTCTAATACATGAATACACATGAAATGTACAACTTCTAAAATATTATTGAACAAAATATCTGTAAATAATATACTCAAAACATCCACCCATCCATCCATCCATTTTCAAACCAATTAATACTGAGCAGAGTAGCTGGGTCCTGTCCCAGCAGTCATCAGACAGGAACAGGGGTGAACACATTTATACAAAAACATACTAGGGGAAATTTTACAATACCAGTTCACCTAACCTGCATGTCTTTTGATTGTGACAGGAACCTGAAGAACCCTAGGATACCCTCAAGGGCATGACAAGTACATGTAAACTCCATGCAGGGAGCACCTGGGGCATGAACATGCCATGATGTGAAGCAGCAACACTACCACTGTGCCACAGTGCACTTACGATATTGAAAACATCAAATATAAAAAGATCAAAAACATAAACAATACTTCAAAACAATCAAAAAAGTGAAACAAAAACAAAACAAGACAGGATTTTCTTTTACAGCAACCCGCCCCATCACACCACAGAACTATACAAAAGAAAAACACGTTAAAAATAAATTAATAAAACACATAGTTCACTAAAAAAACCTTGAGGCCTGTACATCTGGCTAAGCAAGAGAAAACAAAAATTTACGAATTAAAGCAGGATAATGGGCTTGCTGTCAATCTTGACTTAATCACAGAAATAGTGTCTTTCCACTTGCTAATAGTTTGAGCTAATCCACCATTGATTTGTGCGAAACTTAAATCAGGGATAACACCCTGATTGAAACATAACATTGGATTACCTAGTGCATTTCTGGCATTTCAATTAATCATTAAAGTAATTTTTAGGAATATTTTAGGAAATTGTGTTTCTGTGTACATTGACAATATGTTGATTACCACAACTATATTCAATGCATAAAAGAGATGTTGACCATGTTATTTTTCAGCATTCTCCACCTGAGGAGGTTTAACCCAAAATAAAGCCTTATTATTAAAAAAAATAAAAGCAAGACAGTGCATTTTTCAGTAAAACCTGACAGATAACTTATCGAATGTAACAAAATCTCTGTTTGTATCAAATTTAAATATTCTTTTACTTAGAAAACTGCTGCTAAACTATTGAAAGAAATAGGTGATCACAGCAATATTTTTAAATTTTTGTTTTCTGAAACAGCATATCTCATGTACAAGTAATGCTTGGACAGAGGTGTTCCCAGACAAGTCAACTGAACCTGTCTAAAGTTTCATATTGATAACACAAAGAAATAAATACTGCATATTCTCGCGTTTAAGTTCTTGATTTTACCATATAATTTTAGTATTTTATAATGTTGGTCATATAAGTTGAATGAGTAAAAACTCACGGTATTGCTCCAAGAGATTATGATATGCTAATGCCCACTTGAGAGAGTAACCACGGAGCACACTGCCTTTTTTTTCTATGCGTTGTGCCTACGTGATCACATGGTAATACCTAAACTATTCCAAAGTGATGTTTGCACTGTTTAGTGTTTTTTGTATCTCACTCCCTCATGCACCTTTATCATAAGAGCATCCCTTATCTATGATGAGGCGTTTCCAACAGAAGAAAATATGAAGCTGGATTTAAATTAAAAGTCATTGAAGTGGCGAAAGAAAATGGTAAATGCACTGCTGCAACAAAATGCGACGTGTCTGAGAAACTGGTGAGAGATTGGAGGAAGTAAGAAGATGTAAAGAAAAAAAATTTAAGTGTTGCATTTTTTGAATGGGCATATAAGTCAGGGTCTGACTTTATGATCAGTTTTTCGGGTTTCAAGACCTGACTTATACGAGAGTATATACGGTAGTTAAAGCATTTGGTACCGTGGGTCCCCCTCCCCTCTCCAAAACCTCTCCAAATGGGAATCCAGGCTCAATACAATTTCATTGCACATAAAACATTACATCATGTAAAAAATCTGAACCCCATCCCCAAATACACTCTAACAGCCAAGTACCCCCATGACCCCCATGCACATTTACATGAAACAATTTACATTGTTTCCTCCTGCTTCAGTTTTTTTTTTACTATGCACACCCTCAGCTATGTCTCATTATGTCCATATATGGAAATGTACATACCATAGAGTGGATGCCATCCAATAATATGAGGTTTGCAAGTGTGTGACCTACTGAATCCGAGCTAGGGCCTGGAAATGTGAGTTGGCCTTGTAGCTCCTGTTATTTGGAGGAAATCTCATCATTGATGCATCATACATTCATGTGGTTGGACTTATTTTAACCCCTTAACCGCCCTCTGCCGGATATATCCGGCACCGTTGTTTTATTGCTAATGCCATACTGCCGGAATTATCCGGCACATTTGCCTGTGGTTATATGAATGCCTGGCAAGTAGTATAACTGACGGTTTGGCGTGGGTATTATTACTACGTTGTATTTCGACAAGTCTGTGGTTGTTTTGGCCGGTCATGTGACGTGATTCGCATGTAACAGCTGTGAATATGGCGAAACGTAAACTGACTTCAAGTGAGGCTTTGCAGGCGATTTTGGACAGTTCTGATCATGATTGTAGCAGTTCTGAAGAAGATTTTAGCAACAGTGATGAGCAGCAACGTGCGCTGCATGATACTGTGAATGAAGACGCATCGGATGATGGCACTGAGTGGGTGTATCCCCAGCATCTCAGCTGGGCTGCTGCCCGTGGTGAACTACCTTTTCTGCATCCGTTTGAGGCAACGTGTGGCTTTACTGTTGATGTAAACAATTACACTGCTGAGCAGTTTTATGAGCTGTTTGTGTCACCTGATTTGATCAGACATTTTGTTCATCAGACAAATCTGTATGCAGCACAGTTTATTGAGAAAAATCCCAATTTACCTCCACATTCCCGTGTTCGTGCTTGGTTTGACACTGATGAAAACGAAATGAAAAAATTCATTGGGATTTTGATGTTGATGGGAATAATCAGAAAACCAGATATTGAGATGTACTGGTCTACAGATCCTATGTATGCAACACCTATTTTTGCAGCTGTCATGACACGTAACCGATTCTCTTTGCTGCTGAAATTCTTTCATTTGAATGACAACAGAAACGAGCCAGATAAGAAAGATCCAAACCGCGACCACTTGTTCAAGCTACGTCCTTTGATTGATCATTTATTTGAAGCATTTCAGTTGCCCTACATGCCAGGACCGTCAGTTGCAGTTGATGAAAGTTTATTGTCGTGGAAGGGCCGCTTACAGTTTCGACAGTATCTACCATTGAAAAGGGCACGGTTTGGTATCAAGATGTTTTGCTTAGCTGAGAATTCAGGTTACATTTATAGATTTCGTGTATACACTGGCAACTTGCACAACATTTAGTGGTCAATACTGCTTGAATAAATGTAAAAAATGTAAAAAAAATGTAAAAAAGTAAAAAAACGAAAATTGTTCAGATTTCGCCTGGCGTGGGGAATATTTAGGGAGTTGGCGGTTAAAGGGTTAATCAGGAGAATCTACTATAAGTACTGTTGTGTCACTTATTGACTTGCTGTTATTTTGTGAGGTAAAAAGCGAGAGTGCATGAAAAATCAAAAGGGCTGTGTAACGCTCTTTGTGGTTTTCAGCCAATAGTAGCTCACTTTTGCTCATCTGGTGGGTGAGTTCATTGCCTTGGTTGAAATCTACTTGTTGGAACTTTTTGATACAAAACACTTGAGTATTCCTTTTACAGAACAATTACTACATTTTTTTCAAACATTTTTGTGACAGTTTATGAAACATCATATTTATGATTTCATACCAGATTAAAAGTCAACTGTAAATATTGTAACAATTTGATTCCTAAGAGTGTGAAGTTATATGATATAGTGAAAGACATTTAAGAGATTGAGCGGCCCGGTACTGGGCCACTCAGAGTGTAAGAGGAAAAAACACAATTGTTTGACACATTAGAAAAGCATTAATTCCACTTTTTGTGTTCATTTTGTTTTTCAGATAACAGATTTTTATTGAGGGTTTAATTATGGATTTAGTTGTGGTTCATGCACAGATCTGATTGGCCTCCTCTGTTAGGAGAGTTTATTGATTTATTGGATTTGTACATTTAAATCTTTAAAATAGTTTCGTTGGACCCCTAATGCTTAAAGGGCTTTTAAAACAATTAAAACTTACTTTGACTCCCATTTTATACCATTCTTATTTATTTAAAAATAGAAAAAAGTGCATTGGATATTAGTGTGGGAGCAGTTTTTGCTCAAAAGCTTCAGCCTTGTACATATTTTTGTAAGAAATTTCTTCCAGCTGAAAGGATATGTTTGTCTCTTTCTTTTTTTCTCCATGCTGTGTTCACATCATGCACCAGAAGGCGTGAGCTTATTCAGTGCGAACAGGAGCACACAGGTGGCTGGTTGCTTGTGCTATAACAAGCTTGACCTGGTGGCGATCAATGCACATGTACTGTGCAAGGCATGTACGGGGTCCACTGAGAAAAGAAGAGTGTTCATGGCTCATCTTGCAGAGGAACTTCGTCGCCGCTTCTTAAAAGAAAAGGCGATGGAAAAAGAAAAGGAGGATGTAACATTGACAAGCTTCTTTTTCCAAGACAGCCGCTTCCCCCAGAAAAGCAAACTGAGTCAGCGTCAGGCACCCCTTCAATGTAATAGGAACCACAGCATAGAGAGAAGTGTGTACATTGCAACAGGTACACATGTCGTAAATGTAGGAAGGACGGTCCTTGGGTGTGTGGGAACTGTTAACATTTGAATTTGATGATTGTATATAGTGCGGAACTGACCTCTCTGTACTATTCTTCCCTCTGCATGTCCTGGAGTACAAAAGAAATAGCACCATGTACCAAAATGTGGAGACTGGGCAAGATAAAAAAAATATAAACACACAGTCAATGATTACAACTGCAAGTTGGTATTTGAATGAATATAAATAATATGAATAATGTTGCATCAGTGCCACAATGTTTTCCGAAATGTACAATACAGGTCATAAAATGAATAATTTCCAAATATCATATATACCTATGACTCTGTTTTTTGTCAGTGCGGCTTTGACATCATGGACCATTAGACGCATACTAATTCAGCGTAAGCAGGAACAATCAATAAAACTGAATAAAACAAAATCAAGTGACAATGAGATAGGAATAATGCAGATTCACCAGTGCTTGTGTGTCAGCTTTTATCCACCCAGATCAGAGAATTTCCAGTTCCATTGTCTCAAAACACCACTCACATCTACAGTTATTCCCAGTTTCAAATAAAAACTAACAGCGTCAGATTCCTGGAGGGGCAGTAGTATGTATTGTGATTGTGACTGAGAGAATAAAAGTGAAAAAAAAACACTAACTTTTACAAGTACTATAAATTTACAGCGGCTGTTACAGACGCACATCAAATGTATGTGTTTATTGTATAATATTCACAATAAAAGCGGCTCACTACTCAAAATGTTAAATATACGAGGTAGTGAGGATCGAACCGGGGACTCTTGATTACAAATCAGCAATTCTTACCGTTGCACCACAGAAACTGTTGTATCATCCTTGAACCTTTTGTATAAGTGTTTATTTGATCTTTGGACTTCAGGCTTCACACATTATATAGTTTATGTCTACACTGTGTCATTTATTACTAAAATATGAAAACGTTTCTGTTTTAACGATGTGTTTACACAGATTATTGTAGAAACGGAACACACATGAAATGCATGTGTTCCAAAAATTATTTATTTCTAAAACTCAAGCACTTCACTCGCAGATAATGAAGGCTGGAACTGGGAGAACTTTGTGCATGTTCTGCGGCGGTGGGGGGATAGAATAGTAGGCTGCTTGCTGCTTGTCTTGATCGGCACATTTAAAAGACAAAAGATGCTGATGGAGAGGTGCGAAGGGATTTAAGGTGGGCTGGATTTACAAGTTTTTTCGTAGGCTTTGGCAATTCTAGTGTTAAGAAGTAGTTAACTATATCTCAGACTGTGTAGGAGTTAGGACCTCAAACAAGCACTTAGCAAGCTTTACACACTGCAGTTTTTCCTTATGCAGTTTCTCCCTTTTTTCCCTATCTTTACTCTTTCCCTATGTTTACTCTTTATTTTAATTTGTCCACTGTCTGTGACAGTATTAAAGAAAAGCGGGTGAAAAACAGTAAAGAAGCAATGAAAAGGGGGAAATTGTCCTTGGTTAGATGTGTTGTTTCTTCCGATCTATATAAGGCTCTTGAGCAATGTTTGGGGAATAGCCCTGTATAATGTCCATTGGACGTTCAAATTAAACAATAAATCATGATCAAACTCAAAAGCATTTGACAAATTACAACAGATACAGCCAAGTTTATATAGACAAGCTGGAGAGATGGACTGATGTGACAGAAGATGACAGCGTACAGGGTGCAGAACCGATATCATTGAGGGGTGGAGAATGACGATAGGTTCTGGGAGATGATAGTGATGTCATCAAGGAAAGCCGGAAGTGATGATGCTAAAGGAATTCTGGGATGCCTGGTGGCCATTTTGGAGGACTGGAAGAATGTTTTATTTTTCCTCTTGTGGTCTGTAGAAATATAGAGAGAGGAGTTAGTGCTTATTATCAACCCTTTGTCTTGCGGCGTTCCACTCACCTTAGGGCTTGTTGGCTGTCTCCTAAGCGCGCGCACGTGTGTGACAGTCAATATTGTAAAATTCACCATCTAATAGTCATTTGTATTTTTGGCCTGCTGTACCTGCTTTAAGCATATTATATGTGAATTTCCCCTTGGGATTAATAAAGTATCTATCTAGATATCTATCTATTTAAAAATCAGATTCTTCTTTGGTACTATTTGCTCACAGTGCAAAATCTCTTGTGGATTAAAATGAGTGAGGGTACACTAGCAAATCTGGAAAGTCAGATAATGACTACACAGTCAAACAATTATGCAATTCTGGATAAATATGTGTTGCCAATTTTACCTAAAATTAACAGAAACTATAGATGAAGAAATTAAATGAGTTGTGTAAAAAAACAGACAAAAAATTACTTACTATGAGCTCCTATAAATAAACATTACATTCTTCAGTTGATCTTCTCAGGTCCACAAAACACTGCTCTTAGAAAAGACAAAATCAACAGTTTCAGAAATGTATGCTATTGCACCAATGAGAACAGCAACAAGCCATTGAATTACAGAACAATTTTAATTAACAAAAAGAATCGGCTCCTAATTAAGCAACTGGTTGGAGTGAAATTGGTTGGAGTTTGAGGCCGTGACTAAGTTGGTCGTCTGTTGGCTCACTCACTTTACATTTTATTTCTCTTTGGGTGCCATTTAAAGAAAGAAATTAAGAAATTCAGGGGAAAAAATCATAAAAATAACAATTCAATTAAAATGAATGGAAAAGGAGTTAACTAGCAGCAAAACTAGTCACCAATAAAGAAAATGGTTAGAATGAAAACCTGCAGTCGTTAAGGCCCTCCAGGACTAGAGTTGGATGAGTGTAAGAAAAAAGGAAAAAACTTATTTTAGATACATCTCTAAAAATAACAGATATTAGGATTTAGAAAATATAAGGTTTTTAACCCAGCCACAGGGGATGCACAAACCAGTGTGTTTCTTCGTGTCGGTTCCAAGCCCGGATAAATGGGGAGGGCTACGTCAGGAAGGGCATCCGGTGTAAAATTTTGCCAAATCAATATGCGAACAACAATACATATTTGTTAAGCAGCATAGGATGGTGGTCTGTAGGATGACGTTGGAGATGAAGAAGAGGAAGAGAGTGAGGGCAGAGCCAAGGATCAAATGGTGGAAGATGAAAAAGGAAGACTACAAGGTTGAGTTTAGGGAGACAGGCACTGGGTGGCAGTGAAGAGTTACCAGACAGCTGGGAAACTACAGCAGATATAGTAAGGGTGACAGCAAGAAGGGTGCTTAGCGTGACATCTGGAAAGAGGAAGGAGGAAAAGGAAACCTGGTGGTGGAATGAGGAAATACAGGAGGGTATACAGAGGAAGAGGATGGCAAAGAAGAAGTGGGATAGTCAGAGAGATGCAGAAAGTAGACAAGAGTACGGGAGAGAGAAGAGGTTGGATGATGGGGAGATAGTGAATCAGGAAGTGCAAAGGATTAGCAAGGAGGAAGTAAGGACAGCTATGAAGAGGATGAAAAATGGAAAGGCCGTTGGTCCAGATGACATACCTATGGAAGCATGGAGGTGTTTAGGAGAGATGGCAGTGGAGTTACTAACCAGATTGTTTAATGGAATCTTGGAAAGTGAGAGGATGCCTGAGGAGTGGAGAAGAAGTGTACTGGTGCTGATATTTAAGAATAAGGGGGATGTGCAGAACTGTAGTAACTACAGGGGGATAAAATTGATGAGCCACAGCATAAAGTTATGGGAAAGAGTAGTGGAAGCTAGGTTAAGAAGTGAGGTGGTTATTAGTGAGCAGCAGTATGGTTTCATGCCAAGAAAGAGCACCACAGATGCAATGTTTGCTCTGAGGATGTTGATGGAGAAGTTTAGAGAAGAACAGAAGGAGTTGCATTGCATCTTTGTGGACCTGGAAAAAGCATATGACAGGGTGCCTCGAGAGGAGCTGTGGTATTGTATGAGGAAATCGGGAGTGGCAGAGAAGTATGTAAAAGCTGTACAGGATATGTACGAGGGAAGTGTGACAGTGGTGAGGTCTGCGGTAGGAGTGACGGATGCATTCAAGTTGGAGGTGGGATCACATCAGGGATCAGCTCTGAGCCCTTTCTTATTTACAATGGTGATGGACAGGTTGACAGATTAGACAGGATTCCCCGTGGACTATGATGTTTGCTGATGACATTGTGATCTGTAGCGATAGTAGGGAGCAGGTTGAGGAGACCCTGGAGAGGTGGAGATATGCTACAGAGAGGAGAGGAATGAAAGTCAGTAGGAACAAGACAGAAAACGTGTGTAAATTAGAAGGGATGTCAGTGGAATGGTGAGGATGCAAGGAGTAGAGTAGGTAAAGATGGATGAGTTTAAATACTTCGGATCAACAGTACAGAGTAATGGGGATTGTGGAAGAGAGGTGAAAAAGAGAGTGGAATGGGTGGAAAAGAGTGTCAGGAGTAATTTGTGACAGACGGGTATCAGCAAGAGTGAAATGGAAGGTCTACAGGACGGTAGTGAGACCAGCTATGTTATATGGGTTGGAGACGGTGGCACTGACCAGAAAGCAGGAGACAGAGGTGGAGGTAGCAGAGTTAAAGATGCTAAGATTTGCACTGGGTGTGATGAGGATGGATAGGATTAGAAATGAGTACATTAGAGGGTCAGCTCAATTGGACAGTTGGGAGACAAAGTCAGAGAGGAGAGATTGCATTGGTTTGGACATGTGCAGAGGAGAGTATATTGGGAGAAGGATGCTAAGGATAGAGCTGCCAGGGAAGAGGAAAAGAGGAAGGCCTAAGCAAAGGTTTATGGATGTGGTGAGAGAGGACATGCAGGTGATGGGTGTAACAGAACAAGATGCAGAGGACAGAAAGATATGGAAGAAGATGATCTGCTGTGGCAACCCCTAACAGGAGCAGCTGAAAGAAGAAGAAGAAGAAAATGTAAGATTTTTATTAAGCACTAAGAAGTTCAATCATTAGTTAGAGACACAATCTTACATATGTAAAAAAACTAAGTTACAAGAAAAAATATATTAACTTTGTTAATTGTTTTTAAAATATATCAAACACAAATAAAATAGCCATTTTTGGTTTATTTTAACATTCTGGAATACAACCCTGATAAATATAAAAATGAATTAGTAAAAGGAAATCATCCAAGGCAATGATAAATGGATGAAGGTGCAACACATGGAGAAAAACATCTGCAATTTGTCAACTCTCTGGGAAAGCAGATGATTGAAAATGGAATGAATTTTTACTTTGTGGAACACTAAAATAAAGCACAGGACCTTTAAGAATTAATGTTAAACTAAACCATGCTCTCTATTCAGTCAAGGAGTTGCATGCTTAATTATAATACTAATATCCTCAGTGAGAGAAAATGCTTTATTGTTCTGTTCCACCATGAATGCAAGTCAATATCATTTTGAAACATGTTACTTATAATTCCTGGTAAAATTTTAGTTTTTGTAGAAAAATCTTTTCTATTAGAATTACAGAGGTACAACAAGAACACATGTCTTAATGAGGATTTTGTGCTACTTGTTTCTCCTGGTTGTGCACAGTTAATAAATATGACATAAATGTAAATTAATTGAAAAAGGCTAATAAAAATAGCAATGTTTACTTCCACCTGTTCACTTAAGTAAAAAGGGGAATTAAAAGACCTTTTCATATTACATATCCTCGGTTTTAAGCAATGCTTTTTCATATCTTTACATTCCTGTACACATTCCTTTATCATCAAAGCCATCTCTGCAATAGCAGATGATTACATAAGGTGCTGGTGGTTTGGAGGTAGTGGTTTAGTGTTATTTTGACCCATTAACCTCACTTTAATACTCCTATCTATTAAAGAGAGATTGCCAACTTGCTAACCTGGTTTCACTCGATTGGATGCTATATTGGTGTTGAGTTTCTGTATGGAATGTTATTTTTTGTGAAGGCAGAGTTCCCTCTCTTTAAATGTAATATTATGGAAAAACTGCAGCTCTGATTTTATCACACATACTCATTTTCTGTGTATTCAGGTAGATAAGGTTGAAATATCAGAATAGTCAGTTGGCTCACTATGACCAGAGAAAGTGAATTTAATGTATTTTTTATTGTTTTTATTGAGTGCTTGCTAGAAAAGGCATATATAAATTTAGTAATAATTTAGCAATAAAAGAGAGATTCTGACCCGGATTCGCTTCCCGGGTCCTCCCTGCGTGGAGTTTGCATGTTCTCCCCATGTCTGCGTGGGTTTCCTCTGGGTGCTCTGGTTTCCTCCCTCAGTCCAAAGACATGCAGGTTAGGTGCATTGGTGATCCTAAATTGTCCCTGGTGTGTGTGTGTGTGTGTGCCCTGCGGTGGGCTGGCGCCCTGCCCGGAGTTTGTTTCCTGCCTTGCGCCCTGTGTTGGCTGGGATTGGCTCCAGCATACCCCCATGACCCTGTAGTCAGGATATAGCAGGTTGGATAATGGATGGATGGAAGAGAGATTCTGCTAACAGAAGATATGCCCACTTGACAACATAGAAGATGAAAATGAAATCTACTCCTGGGGATAATTAGTCTTGGAAAAACTTTTGTAGTCATTTGGAATAAATAAAAATTAAGATTGTACCTAGACCAATTGGCCGCCTATCCCGGCCATGGACTCCTACATATGCTAGCGTCCATAACTGCAGTATACCCATTTGATGGCCTGATTTTGTACTTGTGTATTATCATTAATGTTAAAGACTGTGAAGCACTGTGGTGTCTCAGTCCAAATAAGTAGTTGTATGGTTAGGGTAGCAATGGAACAAGGTGTCACAGCCCAATACTAAGTGGATCAAAGTTACTATTCAGGATAATTAAAAATAGAAAAACAGCAGAAAATACTTAAAAAGGCATCCAATGAACCCCAACCCTGGATTTAATGTATTACCTATATAGGGTATGCACTATTTATCCAGTGGATTGTATCTGGTCACTACTGTTTCCTCAATCTTGCCAAAGACTAAAGGGTTACATTGACTGGTAACAGTAAGCTGATGCAATATGACTGAGTGTGCCCTTTCACTGTTACCCCATAAGGATTTTGGTATATGCCTTTTGTGTATTATTATAACCCTTTTGGGTTTTGAAATGGATGACTCAATGATGAGTGGAACTTAATGTCAACCAATATCTATTGTGGAAAATACTTTGTAAAAAGAAAACAAGAAGCTCCACAAAAACAAAGTTTTGGGGACTGTCCCCATATATTGTCCAACAGACAAAAATAAAGCAAAGAAAATGGTTGCAGTGATCAAAAGTACAATTGACAGTTTACATGAAACAAAATGGCGTTTATATACAGTATTAAAATGGAGGACAGGAAGTGGTTGGCAGGAGACGGAAGCGACATCATTTTTAACGGAACTGGAAGTGATGTCATAAATGGGAGCCGGAAGTGACGTCTTGGTGGCCATTTTGGAACCCGGAATTGAAGTGTTTATTTTTCTTCAATTAAGAGATTTGTGTAAGTACCATGTGTAAACTCCTTGTCACACAATGTTTCACTCACCTTTAGGCTTTTTGACTGCCTCCTAAGCGCACGTGTGTGACACTGTGAATTACAAAACTAAAAAATGTATCTGAGCTTTAAGGTACAAATCACCTAACTTTAGACACAAATGATAAAATACTGTCATCAGATATCAGCACATATTGACAACAATATAATTAACCTGAATTAAAATGTTTGGATCTGAAGACACTTTTTTATTTTTATTTTTCATTTATTTTTTGCTCTGCTGTCATTAGGTGTGTCATTCATACTCATGTACAGTATATGCACAAACACTGTCATGTGATGCCATTATTTTCATTGTATATATAACATACTGAATGCATAGTTGTAAATATTTCTGTCTCAAGAAATAGAGAGAATGAAAAGAGGCTTGAACAGGCTATGAAAGGAATACTCCATCCAGAAATGATATTTTTTTAAGTTATCCCATTGCATTTTGTAGTGATGTTTTCATGGGGAATGGAGATAACAAAGCTTCTCATAGAATGGACATCTACAATATATACTCTAATGCCGTACAACAGCAAAAAATAACAAAAACATACTGTATATGCAAAAATCTCACAAAATCCACGTCAGGTCATCCAGTTGTGTGCTCACAACATTCTAAATACATCCATCCATCCATTTTCCAACACGCTGAATCTAAACACAGGGTCACAGGGGTCTGCTGGAGCCAATCCCAGGGCGCAAGGCAGGGAACCAATCCCGAGCATGGTGCCAGCCCACCGTAGGACACACACACCCACAGACCAAGCACACAGTAGGGCCAATTTAGAATCACCAATCGACCTAACCTGCATGTCTTTGGACTGTGGGAGGAAACCGGAGCACCTGGAGGAAACCCACGCAGACACGGGGAGAACATGCAAACTCCACGCAGGGAGGACCTGGGAAGCGAACCAGGGTCTCCTAACTGTGAGGCAGCAGTGCTACCACTGCGCCACCGTGCCACCCTTCTAAATACATTGTTTACTAAAATGTTATTAATTAAATTATCCTGTAAAGTTAGTATTCCTTTAAAAACTTCATCAGGAATCAATTCAGAACACAGTATAAAGCACAAAAATAAAAAAAAGAACACAATCCATACTGAGTTAATTTGCATGTCTTGTTTACTTTAATATGGATTAGCTAATTTGGAATTTGCCTTTATGACAGGGCAGAATGATATTTAATCACCTTTTGGTTCTTTTAATATTACCATAGGATTTTTTAAAACCTTATTGCAAAGGAGATTTTACATGTAATTTAGGTCTGCAAGTGAATCTGAAAATACTTTTAACATCTTGCATAAGTGCATATCTAGTTGTCTTAATATACATATTTCAATCATTTAGTGACATGAAAAAGGTTATAATAGAAATAAAGTCAGTCTTTATAAGACACATAATTAGTTGATGAATTTTATCAGGAATTGTGCAAAAATATTTCCTCCTTTTATACCTGTAGGAATTTCTCAGCGGTTGCATATTGCTTCACTCAAATTACATTTGAAAGATTGATGCTGGATCTGCTATTTCATACAGAGCAATAATCTTTATGTCAGATTGCTTTCTGCTACTGACTGAAAATTGATTACAAATAAAAGTTGTAATTAACATATGCAGACCATAATTCAACCATAAATTAAAGTTACATCTTAAAATGGAATGCCTACTTAGAATGTCAGACACAAAACTCCTTGACAAAAAACATTTAAAAATCTTGTACATTAAACCTCTTTTCAAAATAAGTGATGCTTTTTTTTTAATCCAGTTTGAACATTTTTTTAATTAAATCTTCGTTTAGAGATAAAGATAACATTACTATAGACAAAGCTTCATGTGATGTTTGTCGTTTTTTTTGAAAATCATGCATTGTTTTCAACAAAGGGTCACAAGGAACCATAGTCTTGGTAGAACTGGATGCATAATAGGAGTGAATCCTGGATGGGATGCTAATCTGTCTCAAGGTTTGATGTCACATTTGCTCTTGTTTATGGTTGCCAAGTAATCTAACCTCTCTTTGGCACACTAACACTGAGTACTTTTAGCCAATAACTTATTTAGAAGAAGTGTGTAAAGAAAGTCTACAGGATCTCTAATATAAAGTGTGCATAATGTGAATTGAAGTTCCAAGTCAGAAGTTGTCTTTCTTGTTAGTTTTCTTTCTTGGTAGTCATTCCAGTATATATTTGAGAGGATTTTGTTTTTCATATGTGTAATCGTATAATTATATTATCTATTAAGCTTCTGTAAAAAAACAAATTTCTAAATTCAAACTTCCTCCTGGTCTCCTTGGACAGGACAGTTTCTGAAGTGTTCATCTGCATTCTTCAGTCTTGCTGACAGTGTTTTTTTTCAATACTTTTTGATGAAAAAATTGGTTACTGTTTGGTTTTGATCTACCTTGAAACCTTTTTTGTTTGCATGTTTTATGCTTACTGAAAGAGATCTTACATCCAAAAGAACAGCCTTAGTAACTGGGGTTATTGCTAAAAAAAAAAAAAGTAAATACCACAATTAGAGGAGACTGTACGGCAACTCAAAACATGACAAGACATGACAGTAAGAGATTATTTAGAGCACCTTTGTGACTTCAGTTTGCAAGGGATGCCTGCTATCCTACCTGAATTTTTCTTGAGATTTATACATAACCCCTGATAAGGGACATCGGAAAAATGTCTTTGTACCATTTAGTTGAATTCAACCATAAATAGAAACAGAGGCCACCCTATAGATTGTGTACTTAAAACATAAGTTAGAATTATAACTTTCTAAAGAGGTGCCTACATTATACTATTATTAGTATATAAAACATTTCATATAAAATAATTTTCACACTGTTTGCAGAATAACCTTATTTCCTTCATTACTGGAAGTTTTTCAGTTTGTCTGTTTATTTTAATCTGCATAGACTATGAATATTCAACACCTTCAATCTTACATCATAGCTCATTCCTTAAAATTGCATTGTACATCTAAACAACGTTTTATTAATCAAGACCATGTCCTGTATTGAATGAGCTCACTTTCTAATGAAGTAATCTGTATATTCTCATAGTTATTAAATAAATTAATTAAATATATTAATACAAAGGCTTTATTTAATTACTTTTATAAAGAAATGTCTACATTGTTCATTACATTGCTGTAATATTTCTTTCTGAAAGTATTACTTTGATAATAAGCACATATGGATGCTAATGGTACAGCATAGCATGCATTATTAGTTCCATCTGTGTCTGCTCATTCTTCTTTCACTTGCGTTATAAGACAAATTAATAAGCAAATTCTAAACAATTAAGCAAATGAAGATGTGGCATAAAAATGAGGGTAATTTATGTAGCAGTTTCTTGTGATCTTAATACCCCTCAGTCAATGTACACTGCTAACAGAGGTTGTCTACTAATGTCACACAATGGGATAGAAGAGGAGCATAAAACTTAATCCCCCAGGGATACCCGACTATATCTCCTGGTGTAAAAATGGCACCAGGATCAAATTCTACCCAAGCCCAATTTCCAAGTCACACACACATAAGAAACGTTTATAGATACATACTGATTGATTTCATTAGGTCCCTGATAGAAAGTTGTAAAGGAGATAGGGGAACAAAAAAATAAGCACAAGTCTTCAGACAAGGATCGCCATGGAGTTCTGGACTCTTCTACTGTCGTTCCGGATTGCTGTCTGGTGCATCCCCAAATACTCTTCACCTAATATTGCTGGTACATATGTGGGCAGTTGACCCTACAAACAAGCAGATGGCTACTCACCCAGTAAGAGAGGAACATCAGAGTTAAAGTAAAACCAAACACACCAAATTAGTGATTTGTATATAGCTAAACCAATATAAGCATTTCCCACTCATCTAGTCACTATAACCAAAAAGGTGCACAGCAATCAATAAAAAAATTACCATATATACTCGCGTATAAGTCAGGTCTTGAAACCCGAAAAATTGATCATAAATTCAAACTCCGACTTATACGCCAGTTCAAAATTTTTTTTTTACATCTTCTTGCTTCCTCCAGTCTCGCACCAGTTTCTCAGACACACTGAATTTTGTTGCAGCAGCACAATTACCAATTTCTTTCGCCACTCCAACGACTTTTAATTTAAAACCAGCTTCATATTTTCTTCTGATCAAATGCTCCATAGTAGATAAGGGATGCTCTTACGATAAAGGTGTATGAGGGTGTGAGATACACAAAACACAAATCGGTGCAAACGTTGCTTCGGAATAGTTCGGGTATTACCGTGTGGTCACGTAGGCATGATGCATAGAAAATAAAGGCAGTGTGCTCCTTGGTTACTGTCTCAGGTGGCCATTAGCCACCATAATCTCTTGGACCAATAGCGTGAGTTTTCTGCATTCGACATACACGACCGACATTATAAAATGTGGGAAATTATACGGTAAAATCAAGCCCCGACTTATCCGCGGGTAAACTTAAACGCGAGTATATACAGTAATTAAATATTAAAACCCAAAAACAAACTGAAGATAATACTCATAGTCGCTATCAATACATTATTATGCATTAATAAAATGAATAACTTACCCCCTTACCCACATTCCCCCAGTTCTTACATGTAACAATAATATACACATATTTCAAACAAAATAAAGCAGCTGTGTTTCTTTGAGAACCAGGTTTCAAAGCTTCTTATTTCACTTTCATGCTGTTATGACCTTAATATAATATGGAATGTAAATGAGAAAACAAAAAAACATAATTAAATTCCACTCAAACATGATTATTTTTCTACTAATACACTGAAAAAACTTTTACAGTTAACTTTTTTAAAAGGGTTGTAATTGTGTTACTTTTAGGATCCAAAAGCAAATTGGCTTATTTTTCAATATGTAGTTTTGTTGTTTTTAAAGGTGTTTGGCTGTTGACCTCCAATTGTTTTAAAGCAACACAGTGACCATGGACATGTGTTTTGATACACTACGCTACAGTGGCCACCATGTCCACCCCCAAACCCTGCCAGAAGCAGAGTTAAGTCCATAACTAGATACCATTATGAAATACCCCCCCCCCCCCCCCCCTCTCTTGAAGAGCCCTCAGGCAATTCTGTGCTTTCTCCCAATTTCACAGACTTAATACTTATACACATTAATTTGCTGTTTTTACACAGTTTACATTTATTATTTATTTACCTAACAATTGATTGATTAATTGACCTGTGAATCTCTATTTTTGTTTTCAATGTTTCTCCAGCTGTATGCATCTAAATTTCCTCTTGGGATTAATAAAATATACTTAATTTAACCTAATCTAATCTTAAAAGTCATCTCTTCTAATTAAATTTGGAAGTTCCAAATTTGTGATGATATTCTTTCATACCGTTTTGTCATCTGTGACAAAACTTAATTTATGTCTTATTCCATGTGAACGCTGTCATGATGTTGCATTCATTGGGAGTTAGAGGAAGTGCCTGCCTTTAACTGGCTGCCATGGGTCTAGTGAGTAAACCACCTTTAGAGCCACCTTCAACAGTTTTTTTAAGGTTTGGTTTTCTCTTTTGTTTTTTTCTTTTCCTGACACAAATTAATGAAAGTGATCGAGTGGCACCTTCTGGTAGATAATTATTTTTATTTTTAATATGACAACTGATCTTTGCAGTATATATCGTTGAAATTTCAAATTTTCTTTTTAATAGCTGCTCTATTATTGGGCGGAGTGGTGGCTCTGAGGCTAAGGATCTGCACTGGTATCCCGAAGGTTGCCAGTTCGAATCCCCGTCACTACCAAAAAGGCCACTGCTCTGCTGGGCCCTTGAGCAAAGCCCTTAACCTGTAATTGCTCCAGGGGCGCTGTACAATGGCTGACCCTGCACTCTGACCCCAAGGGGTATGGGAAAACTAACAAATTCCTAATACAAGAAATTGTATAAGGCGAAATAAAGAACAAAAAAAAATATATATATAAAATGCTAGTAAAAAAGAAAAAAGTGTTATTCAGATGAACGTCTTTTATTTTTTTAATCTTTTAATTATTCTAATCCTTCTCATTTTTTTCTTAATGCATATTATTTTAGTTTTAGTTTTTTTTATTTTATAGTATTGTTTTTTGTGACATATTTCAACATAAGCAGAAATTAGATTATAAAAAATCTGAAAAAAACCTCAATTAACATGCTTAGTGTACAAATTAATAATGATAATGTACATAATGGACTAAAAAACACCAAAGAAATCTAGAAAGTCATTGTGTTAGACTAACAGCATTCTCTCTTTTGCCTTTCTATGTCCCTTTTAAGCAAAAAAAAGCTGCAGTGAGTTTATTGGTAGTGCACATATGCTGTGAGATGGCTATGCAATTGTATGTTTGCACCGTATCATGATGGCACAGTCATTTTGAAAACCTTCCCATATTATTGAAACGTTATTTATGAATTTGTTTTATGAATCGGAAACACAATAAGACATAGTAATACAAGGTATAGGTAATAATTAAAATGAAAGTGAATGAACTTTAAAAAGAAACATTATAACAGTAAAATGCAAACAAAACTGTAAATAATAAATACACAACTTAGTATAGAATAAATATAAATTGAATTTAAACTCTAATAGTTAATCAAAGAGAACAAGATAATTCAGAAACTGAGATCTGAAACATTTACCATAACTTAAACCTAGACACAGTTTGAATAGTCTGAAACAGGAAAAGCAAAACGAGAAAGTGAGAAACAGTAAGCAACACAGAACTTCAGAGCTACTGGCTGACACAGACACAATGACTCGGTGAACAGCTGAGGTCTGTGTCGGCCTCTTTATCTGCTAGCCTTAAATGGAAGCAAGGCATGAGGAACTTATTTCTTAAATGAAAGAGATAATTAAAAATTAAGCAGAACTTTAAATATAGGAACACCAAAAATGTGTTAAAACATTAAGCCATGCTCAACAATTAAACCTGAAAACAACAAAGACAGTATCAGTCATAACACATCATGACGAAAAAGCAGCATAACAATGTACTTAGAGGACTGTAAATGCTGACACAATGCATCTCTGAAATAATAGTTTTCATTTTGACACATGTGCAAAGCAGAGGATTGTAACACCTCACATTATGATCACTGAAAGGCATATCTGTATTATTAATTTTGTCTTGATTTTTGATCAATATCAATTAACAAATGCTAACTCCTATTGCTGGTGCTGTGACATACAGAGTTAATGACAATCATTAAATCACCCCTCTGAAATCATCTTCTTCTATTCCCTATTCATTTTCAAGTAATTCAAGATACCCATCCATGCATCCATTATCCAACCCGCTATATCCTAACTACAGGGTCACGGGGGTCTGCTGGAGCCAATCCCAACCAACACAGGGTGCAAGGCAGGAAACAAACCCCGGGCAGGGCGCCAGCCCACCGCAGGGCGCACACATACACACACACCCACACACCAAGCATACACTAGGGACAATTTAAAATCACGAATGCACCTAACTTGCATGTCTTTGGACTGTGGGAGGAAACCGGAATACCCAGAGGAAACCCACGCAGACATGGGGAGAACATGCAAACTCCACACAGGGAGGACCCGAGAAGCGAACCTGGGTCTCCTGACTGCGAGGCAGCAACACTATTCAAGATACCTTTTACTATGATATTCCCATTTAAGGGATTTTTAGATGGAAATTACTTGTTTTTTTTTTTACTATTCTCTGTATGGTGGAGAGCCCAAAGATTCTTTATTTTCTAAGCCAAGAAGCTTGACAAAAATAGGTCATTTAGGTCAGTTCCAAAATTTGTTAAAAAGAAAAAAAAGTTTTTGTATGATCACAGTTATGCGATGATATAATACTGAGTACCCAAATCAGCACTGTGGATGTGACAAGTTATAATGGCAGGACCTTGGAACGATCTTAACGCAGGCTGTCGTATTGCTAGAACTTTTCAAGTGAATGAATGACTTATTGAAAGTGACTTTAAGTGTCCTTTAACAATGAATAATGATTACAGAAAACAACAAATGTCTAAGGTTGCTTATTCATTAATCTAATTTACATGCATTAGTAGAGGCAGGCAATTTCTAATGTTGCTCTTAAGGCTAGTGTCATGAGGAGGATGAAGGGGTTATGTAGCAGGTTTTGTCTTCTTTCACATCAGTCTAAGTTAATTTACTGCCCAAAAACCCTTTTTGGCAGTCTTTGCATGTTAGCTGTGTTTTCTTTAATCAAGAAAAATAAGCTGCACACAATTACATTAATCAAGGCAATTAGATTCTGTGGAGTGAGTAGAAGATTTAAGTGCAGGGTAGCATTAGCAGTGGCTACTTCAAAAGTGATTTACCATTACAAGGGTTTATTTAATGTTTAATACCAAAAAAAAAAATTCATTTTCAAGAAAGAAAGGATGATTATTGCTTTCAGACATTTCACATGAGAATAAAAATACAGATGAGGTCCAAAACAAAGGTTACCTTTTAAAAGTTAACTTATGTCTCTTTTTGTTTCTTATAACTATAATCCAAACATTTGTGAATTATACTTGAATGTTGAAACTGAGGAATGCATAATTATACTATGTCTAAATAGCCCTTGTAATCAAGGCTGTACATGTAGGGCGCTAGAAAGCAGCTATAATATATTCTGGCAAATTCCCTCAACAATATCGAATGCAAACTGGCTCCTTGCACAGTGAGTTTCTTAACATATGGATGGTTGCCATTATGCTAATTTGTCATGTCTTTCACAAAGAATAATAATATTCATTCGAAATAAAATGGCTTGCATGTTGTCTGAAGTTTTACATCAAGAGTTATGAATGGAGAAGATGATTTCCGTTTCAGAGTTTTACTATATATTAATAAATTTTTTTTTAAACAT
The DNA here is from genome assembly GCF_900747795.2 of Erpetoichthys calabaricus. NCBI lineage: Eukaryota > Metazoa > Chordata > Cladistia > Polypteriformes > Polypteridae > Erpetoichthys > Erpetoichthys calabaricus. The sequence goes on from NC_041395.2 coordinate 79,042,345, forward strand.
TTTGCTTATGTTGAATGCAAAAATACTACATGCTAAAAGGAAGACTTCAGAAAATCTTATGCAAAGTATGGTATAGCATTACTTAACTTACAGTTTTATTACTGGTTTGTAAATATTCATACTTTGAGGCTGTGAAAAGAATCACTGTTTATACTTTATTAGAATTGGAAAAGAAATATGGTTCATAAGATAAGGGTGCCCTTACAGTAATGCAAGTTACCCTTGGCCATGGCACTCACACAACCCCAAAACATCACAGGCACTGGCTTCTAGACATGTAGCTGGATGGCCCTTTTCTTCTTTAGTTTAGAGCAAATGATGTGCATTTCTTCCAAAAAAGAACAGAGATATTGATTTGCCCAACCTTAATACACGATTCCACCACGTGATGGTCCATTCCCAGATGCCTCCGAGCCCAGAGATGTTGGCGGTGCTTCTGGACACTAACAATGTGGCTTCTTTTTACACAGTACAGTTGTAACCAGCATTTGTGAATATAACTATGTATTGTGTTACTTGATAAAGGTTTGTCAAAGTACTCCTGAGCCCAGTAAGCATATCAATATATATCATTTATTGATATATGAAGGTTCTTAATACTGTGTCATATGAGGGATCGGAGATCATGGGCAGTCAGCTTAGGATTGTTCACTTGCCCCTTGCACACCAAAATTTCTCTAGGTTCCTCGAATCTTTTAATTATATTATTCACTGTACAGGGAGAAATTTCAAAATTCCTTTTCATCTGTCTTTGAGAAACATTGTTTTTAAACTTTTGAATGATTTTCTCAAACATTTGTGGGAAAACTGATGATCCTTGGCACATCTTTGCTTCTAGTTCTTTCCTGGATGCAGCTGTCATACCAAGCACAACTACAACCACTATTATTTTATTTTTAATTAATGGTCCTGTCTCAGCTTTTTTTGGAATGTGTTGCAGGTCCACAGTGGATGTACGTGTAGCCGCAGGAGTGTAAGGCGAGATCAAGTACAGGAAAAACGCTATGCTGAAAGAAATCTCTCAGTGCAAAAGTTCGTTTTAAAAAGTTTTAGTTAGAATTCAAAGTAAACAGCCCACACAAGAATAAAGAAAAAAGTTGTTATACACATAGAGTAAAAGGCAAAAGAAAAAAATGTATCTTCTCTAAACTTAGCTTTTCTTATAAAACTTTAGTTGTTTCTATACTTAAAGATTCTTAACTTCTTCTTCTGTATGCTTTAAACGTACGGCGCGGCACTTTCAATTAAGTGCTTTGTCTTACAGTACATGTTTCTTAGCACACAAAACACACACACAAGGTATGCAAGGCACAGTTTAAAACCATGTGCCCTCTACACCTTACACATGGCAAGGCTGGTCACTAACTGAAGAATAATGATTAGTCGGAGAAGTTAGAAATAGCTAGAATATACCAATTCAATTCAACTGATGGGGGTTATATGAATCTCCCATAGATATGCACTGTCATTCAGTAAAACATTTATGAATCTTATGAAACTAGGAAATGGCTCTTACAGTACGTTTACAAAAAAAAATGAAGTTGACCAAGCTAAACGTAAAATATCTTATCTTTATATTGTTTGTGATGGATTACCAGGGAAAGAGAACTTTGAAATCAGATCTTTCTGCTTTTATTTGCATTTTCCATACTGTCCCAACTTTTTCTGATTTGGGGATATAGTAGTAGTAGAACTCTACTATGCAAGGTAGAGTCCTTAGCTACAGAGTTCCTAAGCCATAAAAATGATATGCCTGATTGAATAAGTGTATTTACGTTTTCTCAGCTTGTATTCATTGAGCATTTAACAAAAATAAACTGAAGTAGGAAAATAACCTCTTATCCAAATTAGGTGCGTACATTTATTTACAAATAGATTGTATTGACACATTTCTATTTTGATATATCCCTTCTTTTTTCAGTTTCTCCATCTCTCTTGTAAGCTACAAAAATGTAATGTGAAAATAATCACAAAAGCCAAGAATCCTTAAAAAAGGAAATACACAGTTTAGTTTTATGTCTATGATATCAAAAGGGTTTCATTACTGCTTGTATGCACTGTGCAGCTCAACAGAAACCTAATCCTTTTACCGGGATAGGGCCATCTATTGTAAACATTTTAATATCTGAAAGCTCTAGTATTGGATTTTTTCCCAGCAAATCTTTGTATTCTGGTCCCAAATCCTAAATCTCTTCTACTTTTCAAAAACATTTAGTGTATTTAGGAATATGTACATCATATACACATACATACAGTACATATATACCATATGTGTAATATATATATATATATATATATATATATATATATATATATATATATATATATATATATATATATATATATATATATATAAATCCTTTTTCAAAGAAACTAAGGTACTATGCCCAGAGGAAAATTAGCTTTGAATTCAAGTCTGTTAGTTCAGATCCCATCCATGGTATACCATTTTACCTCAGTTAGTCTCTTATCCATATTGTGTTTTTGTTAACATTTATTTTTGTAAAGCACAAGATTAATGTACAGTAGTACTAATGCCAATGTTAAGTAACATAATTTTTGTAATAACAAATGCATGTGCTCTTGGAGAGTGAGTGTGTATGTGCTTGTGCATGTGTGAGACTGTGCCTTTTTTGTGGTTGTTGTGGTACATTCAGATTTGGAAAAAAAGTGTGTTTTGGCAGGTGAGAAACTGTACAACATTCGGTGACGAAGATGATTGCATTTTTTCATTTTGAATCTTTTCAGATTTATCTGCTCACTTTTAGCTTGGACTCAGTTCAGATACTGAGCCATCTTGCTCCATTGCTTGGGCAAAGAATGGCAGCATGTTTTCATACGTTGGACTCAATTGACTCATACAATGTGGCAAATTGCTCAAGAATAACTTTTCTGGAACACATAGCATCCTTCTATGAAGGTTTCACTTTTGTGAGTAAAGTCAATCAGTGGGGGAGTCAATCCAACAATATACATCCATATTACATAAATTAGCAAGACATTGTAATGTTGGTGCGCTTCAGAATGAGATGATACAACATTATCTTATCTAGAAAGTGTGTAGTGCACCAGTAAGAGAGAGATTATCAATGGAACCTAATGAACTAACACTAGAGAAAGCAATAGAGATTGCTTGCCAGGTTGAATCACCAGTTCAGAGCACAGCACAGCTCCTTCTTTATCAGCACACTAAGACAGCTGCCCTCATCCTGCAAGCATGGAAATACCTTACTATCCAGGGATAATACTATGGAAATTGTGGATCTGACCAAGACACACACAGGGACTCTAGCTATACTGCAAGAAGACAAGGATGCAGATAATGCAACATATAAAAGAAATTTTGCAACATGCTACCATTCCTTCCTTGTGTCTGTATCTCCTCAGCCCCTCAACACTAGAATCCATCTATGTCCTGCAATCTTGTTTTTCCAACTTCAAGACTTATACAGTTTATATACAAGATATTTGCATCCATTTGCTATTGGATAAAGGTGATAATGTGTTTTGTCTTTATTATGATGCATACTGTGACTTACAGGCTGAGAAACTCTGCACTTTCACTTTCAAGAAATGGTTTAGTTTAAAAGAAAACACACTTTCATGCACTCTGAAGGATGAACATTAGGCCCCCACTTCTTTGCTGTCTATAGCTGGAAAGGAACACAATCCCCTCTGATTGCAAATATGGTCTGATCATCAATAATAATATAATTTCCAATTGCAAGTTAAGTTTAAGCCAGGAGGGTAAAAATGGAAGGTGACCTACTGTCACGCTTTAAACCAATACTGGGACCACTTCACACCCAAGCCGACATTGAATATAACCTTACTCAGCTGATTAATGGGCCCTCTCCAGGATGTTGAACATTACAGAGATCAAAAAGGCTTTGGAAGAGGATAGACTTTTTGAGTTACTACACTCATGCGTAAGAGTGGGCTGGCCCAAACATATATCCGGTGTACTAATTGAATTTACACATGTGGAGGAGGAGCAGTCATGATGGAATGACACCTGTCTTGCTTTCAGTTACTGTACTATACTGTGGTACCACAAAGCCTGCAGTCTCTTATTTCGGTGATGGCCTATATGGGACACCTATTAAACGTTAAAATGAAACAATGGGGCTGAGATCAGAGCTGCAGAAAAATTTAATCAGTTGTTTAAAAATGGAATTGCAATTTTAATACTGTCCTCAACCCTATTCCACTACAAGGAATTTCAACATGTAACCACTGGGGAATCACCAGGTTAATTATTGAATGGCTGGGAACTTCCACTTCCTCTAGATCATCTTTGCCCAATGATGTGGCCTCAACGATTGTCAAACTGAAACAAAGTCAAGATAAAATGAAACATCAATAAGGCTAAGCCCTTAGAATGAAGTTGTCTACACAGGGCCCAGCCACATTTCTGCTACAGGATGACTCTCAATGCCATGCCTTCCCCTGCATAAAGTGTCACCACCTGACCTCAAAGTTCAAGGGTCCCAGTTTAGAACCCCCACCTGATGACAGCCTCAACACTGCATCTGAACTGATCACCTAGGCCTCCCAACCATCAGTTGCTCAGGAGCAACGATAACAGTGGGCCCATCAACACTCCAGCTATTTACTGGATTTTGTCACATCTTTTAAAATGTGACTTGGTGGTGGGGTGTAAGATTACATAATACTTGCAATAAGTGCATTTGCATATGGGGACTGAATGCATATGTGTTTATGTATTTGATCACAATTTTTGTTTCTTGAGGTATATTCAGACTTGGAGTATAGAGTATTTTTATAAATGAAAAACTCTGTACTTGATACATACAACAGAGAGTATGCATGTTTTAATATTTGTATGGTGTTCTATAATATCTCATTGTGTTTTAGAATAAAAAAACATTTAAAAAATCATGATGTCTCAAACCAAATTAAAAGATTATTGGAAGTCTGTTCCTAGCACACCTGGATTCCTGAGAAGGTCTGGAATGTCTGCAGCTGCCACAATGTCCTTGAACCTGTACCCTCAACAGTCATAACCAACATGAGCCAGCGCAATGAGGATACTTAACAGACAAGCAGTGGTGCAGAGTGCAGTTTTGATTTTATTGAAAAAAGAAAGGTCAAACAAACAGTCAGGCTTTCAGATTTCTAAAGTGCAGAAGTGTAGTGTTCCATCCTTTATAATTAAATAAATAATCCATAAAAACATGCATTCATCTGTTAAAATCCACAATAAAATGCATAAATATTCCACTAAAAACCATGCAACATTCCGGGCTCCTTTCCTCTCAGCAATATTTTCAATGCTTATTTTTTCCTAACAATGAAATAATTATATCGAATACCTTGTCTTGTCCAATAGCTTTTTAAAAAGATGTCTTAATTCAGTGACTTTGTACAATGACAAATTAAAACCCGGGGTAACCTGGCCAAGATGCAATATTAGGCTGCATGAGCAATTGCTCATCCAGAAGGAATACAGAATATAGCTGTATTGATTATATAATTGTTTTACTCTTTGGTCCATGGTTTCATTTTTTCATTTGATTTTTTTATTGATTGAGTTATGCTAATTTTAAGGTGTATTCTGCAGCATTAATGTAAGCTGTATTATTTGGATAAATATAAACAATCTAAGCATAGATTTGTAAATAAATAAATAACAATGTTAAGAAATAATTCGAGAAAACCTGAATTTGTGAAGTAGAGAAATTTCTAGGAAATGAAGCACGAAGAAACAAACAACTCTCATACCATATAAAAGTAACAGATAGGGTCATTGCATATAATGCAAATACAAAATGCATTTCTTAAAGTGGGTAAAGTGAAAACTCTACAAAAAATTTAAATTACAGGCAATAATTCCAAAAATGGTTTGAAAGGTTCATAGAGAAACTGAATAAAGAGTTGCAATGGGGCATATTAATTAAAAGTTAATAAAAGTTTTAAGCAACTAAAAGAAAATTCTGCTAAAAAAATGATTAATTATCATTTAAGTGGGTAGCATGTTAGCGCATTTGTAGTGCTGCTGATTTTCAATAAGGAGACCAGGTTTCAAGTCCTGGGTTCACTGTGCGTGGAGCTTGCATGCTGTCCCTGGCTTGCTCTGGGTGCCCTGGTTTCCTCCCATAGTCCAAAGACATTCAGGATAGGTTAATTGGCCTTGAGCCCTATGCTTGCTGAGATAGGTTCCACCTCTCCCATGATCCTAATTAGGACTAGGCACGCTTAGAAAATGGTATGGTACTATTTAAGCGCTTGGTTTGGAAATTTAGATTTTAACCATGACATTCCTTGGGGTTTACAAGATTAGATTTCTCTTATGTTTAATTAATGTACTTCTCAAATATTCCCTGACTTTTTGAACTAGTAAAGAAATGTAAGTCTAAGGAGCAACTTGTGTTGCTCAATAATTAAATTTAATGACGTGTCAAGAAAACAGTATATATGCATGTATGTGTGTGTGTGTGTATACAAATATACACAAAGTAACACACAATGGGGTTTAAGCTAGCGTGAAAATGTGCGTGGCTGTACGCCAAGTTTAGGTTTTACACATCGCGATTTGAGCGTGGAAACGGGCATTAGCAAAATCTTTGTGCGTACGCACTGTTTATGCATGAGGCACCTGGTCTCTTTTATTCTTGGTTATTTTAATCTTACAATTTTGACCTGACCATATATTTGCCTATTTAAATATTACCTGGCCATTCTGTATCTCACAATAACCATCAGAAACTTTATGCTATGTAACAAGTGGATGCTTAATGTTTTATATATGAAAACGTCGTAAAAAAAACCAATAAAACTCTACAAATGCAGCCATATTGCAAAATTTGTTTGTGATCAAGCCTCTCAAGTTGATCAGGATTTAGCATTAGCAGAAAAGAATCTAATATCATCCTGGCCACATCAGTTAATACCAGGTTGTTATGGTATTCTTGAGTGAGTGTAATGTAACTACTCAGAAGCAGGAGGCTAACATTTGTTGGTCCACTGATAATGATGAAGCCTTGTCACCAAGGCCTACCATCTGATTATTATCTGAAGAAACTCTTCACACTTTATAAATTTTCTGCTTTTCTACAGGCAATGCTAAACAGCATTGTGTTTTTAGTTATTCTTTTGATTTGCAAATGTTTGGACTTTAGAAATTGAAAACTGTAGTAATTATAGTGCCTTTTCTATTTAATATTACTATTTCCTTATGCATTTCATTCAGATTTTAATGCCCTGCTATAGTATTGTCTGTCTATCTGTCTGTCTGTCTATCTATCTATCTAGGATGTGTGTAAGCCTTATTTTGTTAGTTTGCTTGTGTGTATTTTTGGACACAATCACAGTTTGAAAACTTATGCTGCAGTTTGCCCTATTCTTAAATTTTGTGTAGGAAAAAACAAAAAGTTTCTGATTCACAGATCATGAAAAATTACGAAATTACGTAAAGTACACGCGCAAGTATAAACACTACAACGCTTGCGTAGCGTATATATACATACACAGTATATAGAGTATATATACACACAGTATATGTCTTCTTTGATCCCTGGCTCAAGACGCTCCTCCAGCAGGAATGAAAAATACACAAAAACAAATGTGTGTATATACAAAAACAACTGCACCAAACCCAAAATCAAAAACTATCCCAGCACCAAATAAGTATATATACCTCCACTAAAAATGATCACTAGGAGATATATAATTCTATATACAAAAGAATATATTCAAAGCCACCAAAATCACAACTGCTCATCCAAATAGCTCAGCAGTGCTTACTCCTCCCTCGCCTTTAGCTCCACTGATGACCCCTGTTGGCCAGTGACTCCTTAGATATAACCGGCAAGATTGTCCAGCCAATCTGCCAACCCGTCTACCTCACGCACCTATCCAGGTAGACGCTAGCGCGTTCACGCCACGCGCCACGACAAACGGTAAGCGCACTTCCTTATAATCATATAAATACCACTGCTTCTATTTCAAGGCTGCTTCAACTTAAATTTGGTAATGCACGACCACAGATACCCATTGAAAAAAATTGATTTTGCCCATAAGCTGGGGCTCCATAAGACCAGAGTGCATTGGAATGAGAGGGAATCAACAACCAAAGCTACACGCAGGACAGAGCTCCACGCATTCAGAGACCTCAAAAGATGTTTAAGCTAAGAAAGGGTAGTTGTTCAGTTTGACTTTTAAGTTACGTTACCACTCCAACAAGCTCTTTTTTTGTTCATTTATGTTAGTAAGGATTTAAACGGGGAGGTCAAGTTGGTCCCCCAACATTTATTTTGTGCACTCCTTCCCTTACATGACTATATAATTTTGTTAATTTCTGAAATGCCATTAAGGTGTCAGTCACAGGTACAATGTCTTTTAAATGTCTGTCATATTTGCACTGGATGTGTTTAATTTAAAAAGGGAATGGACATTTTAGCTTGTAAAACAGTGTTTTAAAACAGCCAAGGTATTTAGAGGGACATGTAGCCACTGCACATTCAATTTTCCTATTGAAAAACTCAATAAAAATAGTTATTTTCGGGAGGTGGGTCAAACAGGAGTGGTGAAGTATTCATTAAATATTATAGTTTTTAATGCATATTTTGTGCTATTGTTTTTAACCTGGGCGGCACGATGGCGCAGTGGGTAGCGCTGCTGCCTTGCAGTTGGGAGACATGGGGACCCGGGTTCGCTTCCCGGGTCCTCCCTGTGTGGAGTTTGCATGTTCTCCCCGTGTCTGCATGGGTTTCCTCCAGGCGCTCCGGTTTCCTCCCACAGTCCAAAGACATGCAGGTTAGGTGGATTGGCGATTCTAAATTGGCCCTAGTGTGTGCTTGGTGTGTGGGTGTGTTTGTGTGTGTCCTGCGGTGGGTTGGCACCCTGCCCGGGATTGGTTCCTGCCTTGTGCCCTGTGTTGGCTGGGATTGGCTCCAGCAGACCCCCGTGACCCTGTGTTCGGATTCAGCGGGTTGGAAAATGGATGGATGGATGGATGTTTTTAACCTAATCTTTCATTCTATTCCAAAAATAATATAATTTGTTATTTTGTCTGTTTTTTGAAAGTATGCACTGTATCATGGCAGTACTGTATTGTAAAGCCTGTATTACAATATGTATTGTATGTGGATTAAGTGTATTGCTTTGTGGTAGGTAAGAATATGGGGAAGTGTAATATTGTTCCTTGCCTCAGATGGCATTATATGATGTGCCAGTTCTGGGTTTCTGTATAGCAGAACTATATTCCCTGTAATTTGTTTTGTAAAGTCAGAATAACTAATGTAAATCCCAGGTGATTGATTTAATGCCAACTGCATGGTGATAATACATATCTCATCACCTATCAGATCATTCTTTAATTATTCTTTTTTTACTATGAAGTACCACATATGTGCAAAGCATTCTATCATAAATGCCACCAAGCTCATAATGATGCACATTTTAGTTTAAAGGAGCCAGTTACTTTGTTAAGTGCAGCCATCTAGTGAAAGGATGGTCAGGTGTAGTGGGTAGAAAAGAATTATCAATGGCCCAAAAATGAAAATGAAAGGCACCTTGTCAGATGTATTTGCAGGGATGGATTTTATGTCCAAAGACCCCTTGGCATAGCAATATAACAGGGCCATACCCCATCGAGTAGCCAGAAACATTCTTCCAACACGTGGAATAAAAGTGACTTATTCATCCAAATGAAGATGCTTCTTTGTATTTAAAGAACATCCGACAGAATGTTATAACTCCATTATGCTAGCTAAGTAAATAGCAAATATTATGCACTTTACACAAGACTAATTTGCTTTGGGAAGACAATATCCCATACATGTTTTATATTCAATGATAAAACAGCAAACCATTCAAGAGTAAACAGCAATAACTTTACCCACCCCACAAGTAATCACAAAAGTCACAGCCTCTAGTTTGCTTGAACTATGGCTATCCTCTGCTGAATCAACGTTGCTCCAGTGGAATGTGCAGACACACAATGTATAGTGCTGTGGTACTGGCGCTCATAAGTGATTCTCTAAAAATCCAGCACTGCACCAGTTTTGTAGATGTATAAATAATAAAGTTTTCTGTGGCATGGAAGTCAAGAATAAAAAATGTAATAATATTTATATATGTAATATTGTAATCCATGTGTCATCTGTCCTTGAATGTCTTTTTTGGAATGCAATGTTTGATAGTATCCATTGGAAAATAGATTGGACAATTCCCAAAAGGAACTGTAAAACAAATATGGTTAAAAATGATATAATTTAAAACTGTTCAGTAGTATTATCCAGTTCCATTAGTGCTTTCTAAGTTTAACCATAAGTGGGATGATTTGTGTTCTTTTTGTACTGGTAAAGGGTGGTCTGCAGTGCATCTCTTTGTTAATTGTTAGCTGCTATTGGCATTACCGATACTTCTTTTATATGGTTTGCCTGTCTAATCCTACTCAATTTGTTCATCTAAAAAACTTGATCACAAACCCTCCCAGTCACTAGTGTTGTTCTCCAAGGATGGTGGTTGGCCCTTACTGTTTTTAATATATCTACTCCCTTAAGATGACATTTTTAAGAAATTTGGAATTGATTTTCACTGTTATGCAGACGATAATCAGCTCTTATATCACTACAAAGCCCAGCTCTGTCCTTCCTCCTTCCTGCCTCAATGAGTGTCTATTTGAGGTAAAATCTTGGTTTTCTTCTAATTTCCTCCAACTCAATAGCCATAAAGGCAGAGGTTCTGCTCATTGGCTCCAAGTCTGCTTTATCAAAATCTAATAATTTTTCGCTTAATATTAATGATACATCAGTCTATACCTCCCCTCAGGTTAAGAGTTTGGGGGTTATTTTTGATAGTACTCTGTCTTTTGAATCCCATATCAATAATGTTACATAGTCATCTTTTTTTCATCTTCATAGCAATGCATGCCTGCGATCCTAAATAGCACCACCATCCTTACTCATACATTGGTTACTTCCCACATTGATTAATTTTGTTCTCTTTGGTCTCCCACAAAAGCTTCTCCATAAACTCCAGCTTGTTCAGAATTCAGCTGCACGTATTATAAGTCAGACCTCTTCCATATAACACATTACCCCATATCTTAAATAGCTTCATTGGCTTCCTGTAAAATTTCGCATTGATTTTAAAATTCTTCTATTTAGCTTCAAAGCACTTCACAACTTTGCTCCATTATACTTCTCTAACCTCATACATGTTTATACTCCTTGTAGAATTGTTTGTACTTATAAGTACAATCACCTCACTGTAAACTTGCGATATGGTTATAATATTGCACAACCTGAGCCACTTTATGAAGTGCATATTTACTTATGATGACGATATCATTTTTAAGATGAAGTGCAGCAAAATATGTTTACAGTAATCCCTCCTCCATCGCGGGGGTTGCGTTCCAGAGTCGCCCGCGAAATAAGAAAATCCGCGAAGTAGAAACCATATGTTTATATGGTTATTTTTATATTGTCATGCTTGGGTCACAGATTTGCGCAGAAACACAGGAGGTTGTAGAGAGACAGGAACGTTATTCAAACACTGCAAACAAAAGTTTAAACTGTGCTCCATGACAAGACAGAGATGACAGTTCTGTCTCACAATTAAAAGAATGCAAACATATCTTCCTCTTCAAAGGAAACAGAGAGGAAAGCAAACAAATCAATAGGGCTGTTTGGCTTAAGTATGCGAAGCACCGCCGGTACAAAGCTGTTGAAGGCGGCAGCTCACACCCCCTCCGTCAGGAGCAGAGAGAGAGAGAGAGAGAGAGAGAAACAAAGGCTAAAATCAATACGTGCCCTTTGAGCTTTTAAGTATGCGAAGCACCGTGCAGCATACTTAAAAGCTGCACACAGAAGGTAGCAACATGAAGATAATCTTTCAGCATTTTTAGACGAGCGTCCGTATCGTCAAGGTGTGCGAACAGCCCCCCTGCTCACACCCCCTACGTCAGGATCACAGATAGTCAACGCAAGAGAGAGAGAAAGAAAAGTAAGTTGGGTAGCTTCTCAGCCATCTGCCAATAGCGTCCCTTGTATGAAATCAACTGGGCAAACCAACTGAGGAAGCATGTACCAGAAATTAAAAGACCCATTGTCCTCAGAAATCCGCGTACCAGCAAAAAATCCGCGATATATATTTAAATATGCTTACATATAAAATCCGCGATAGAGTGAAGCCGCAAAAGGCGAAGCGCGATATAGCGAGGGATCACTGTATTATATTATACAGATAAAATTTAACTTAATTTAAATAATCTATATTGTTAATAATTAAATATGTGAGCACACGGTGTCACAGCGCTAGCAAGGAGCTGGCGCTCCGTTCACAGGTTGTTCCTGCCTCGCGCTGTATTCTTGCTGGGGCTGGCGCGACACTGGAAGGATAGATGGATAGAATAACTAAACATGTACTATGAATATAAAAAGATATTTCAATGTTCCTTAAAAGTTTAGAAGAGTCAGCATTCTCTGCTTACAGCTGGCTTAACGTCTGTTACAGAGCTGATTGTGTGGCGATTGGATATTTGGAGAAAGATAAGGAAGGACAGGAATTGGGGGTTAGTATGTTTGAAAGAGACAGTACTGCTGTAATGAATTATTTCATCGAAGGTCGCACACGGCGCAGCAAGCATCTTGCATGAGGCATGAACAACCACTGCGCCACCGTGTTCCCATGTTTAATACATGCTTTAATTCCTGTCATCATGAAAATGATATCAAGTATACATCTCAGTATTTAAATATTCAGAGAGCTGTAATATCATGAATGTAATGGATTCTGTGTCCTGTCGGAGGAAGAGAAAGCTCGTTTAAGAAGCACGTAGTGATTCACACACATAGAGTACATAGAAAAACACATACAAAACAAAGCATTTAACGTGTTACATTAGTTACGATGGATTTTGAGACCTAGTAAATTAAACGATTTTAAGATGAAGTTTATGATGTCCCTAATAAGCTTTCATATGACTCTCAGATGGTAGGCTACAACTCGCCTTTTCACAGCGACTATGATATCTGACAACTTTTTTTATTTCGGGCACTGTGCAACTTTGTGAACTTGAGCTTTCAAGTTTCTCTGACACTCTGTCACTCGATTAACTTCCTTTTGTTGTTTAAACCACTGTTTATACCAACAAATAGTAAGTTTTTCCTGCCTCCACTTGGTATTTGCTGAAATCCTTCTATTTCCCCCCATGCTTTTGCCATTGCCTTTTCACAGAACGCTGAGCTTAAGGGCTATTTATATTGATTTGCATATTCAAAGAGGCGTAATTCTGAGAGGAGTCTGGGGAGTGGCAGCAGGCATGTGCACATGCGTTACTTTTCATGCTGGCCAGGATTTATGTAGCAGAAGAACGTGAAAGTTGGCATTTGCACAGATTTATGCATCTGGATTTTTTATGTGTACGAACATTTCCACTTTCCATACGCCAAGTTTTATTGTGAATTCTATGCACGGTGTTATGCATGAGGCCCCTGGTCTTCTCATCACCCCCCCTGGCACCCCTGATCACCATGGGTTCCAGGGCATTTAGTCTTAGTGCTCCTCGTCTCTGGCACTGACTACCACAAAACATTTCGGGACACAGATTCCCTACCTATTTTCAGATCTCATCTTAAAACGTATCTGTTTACATTAGCTTACACTACATGACCTTAGGCTGTATTCTTATTGCTGTATTTTCAGTTCCCTAGATATAAATATATGTATGTGTACATGCATGTTTTTGTTGGTTTTATGATTTCATTATCTGTACGGTGTCCTTGAGTGTTTCGAAAGGTGCCTTGAAATAAAATGTATTATTATTATTATTATTATTATTAACTTTGTTTTCAAAATGATTTTTCACTGATTCACAAAGTTATGGTTTTAAGGAATTAAAGATGTGTTTGAGCACAAGGATTTAATATTCTAGTGTATTTTATAAGAGAAAACAAAAAAATATTTATTATAAATTTATTAATTATTTTGGGCAAAGTTTACATTAATACATCAAAATGGTTCAAGAACACATCTCCTTTCAGGATGTTTGTGGTGGATTGAAATATTATTTAAAGACTGAAAATGTTTAGAAAAATGCCAAAGTAAAGAAGACTTTTGAATTGTGTAAAAGAATATAATTTGGTTACATGAACGTTTAATGTGTTACCTCTACATGCAATTAATGTAGTTTCTCGATTTTGGTGACATTTCTGTTTGTATTGGTTTTATTTTGGTTTTAAGTGTATTTAAAGCTTTGTGAAAGGCCATATAATTAACAAAAATGATGCAAAACAATGATGTTATAGCCATCAACATCATCTGCCTAGTGGGTGGCTGTGTGGTCTTTTGGCCTTGGCACCCCTGCAGATTTTGTTTTTTGTCCAGCCTATTTTGAGTTTTTTTTTTTGTTTATGCTGTCCTCCCGGCCATCTAACCTTTCCTTTTTCTTTTTTTACTTCTTTTTAACATTATTATCCATCCATCCATCCATCCATTTTCCAACCCGCTGAATCCAAACAGGGTCACGGGGGTCTGCTGGAGCCAATCCCAGCCAACACAGGGCACAAGGCAGGGAACCAATCCCGGGCAGGGTGCCAACCCACCGCTTTAACATTATTACCTAATCTTAATTGTTTTTTTCATGTAGCTTTCTCTTTGACTTATTGTAAAGCATTTTGAGCTACACTGTTTGTATGAAAATGTGCTATATAAATAAATGTTGTTGTTGTTGTTGTATTTGTTCAATATCCTAACTCAACCAATTAATATAAACCAACACCAATCACCTGCTTTAAATACAATAGAAAAAAAGTGAGAGAAGTTTATAATAATAATAAATAAATCAGCTGTCCTACCTTAAAGATGCTTTCAGGAGACTTAAAATCCTTACCAGATCAGCTTGTTGTGGCTTTCAAAAACTCAGCTGGTTTCATTTTCATGAGGGCTTATCCTTTAACTAGCTATTTCTTTTGTTTTATCTAGATGGAGTTTTCAAGTAAATTGTTGTATCTGTTACATTATATCATTATTTCTTTGACTAAGTAAAAATTAAATTAAATTAAAATTTTAAAACAGTAAGTTGGACACAGCGAATTTCTACCTTGATTCACAAGGTCAACAATCTTCAAACTTTAAAATGCACGTTTGGTGGTAGAGACCCCCTGTGTTCATGCCCCTGTACTATCAAAAAGAATAGGATAGAGAAGGAGAGGCATTCCAGGTGGCATTTCCATTATTAGGAGGCCTGGCTGTGGATTTCAGAAACTTATAGGTTTTGCCACAGGTGCTTCAAATCCATGGCACAGGATGTCACTAACAAAACCAGCCCACCTGAGTTTGCTCTCATCTGCCTTACAGATTTTAGGAACTTATGAATCGTATGCAGTCTCTGCCGCAACATTACAACCACGGGTGGCTTTGCTTCAAGTACATGACTCCAAACGACATTGCTCTGGATTTTGCTAAGCCAGTGGCACCCCTCAGTCACATCAAAGTATCAGTTGTTGGAGAAGAACAAAGAACAAGACAAATAAATAAATGCAAAACATGTTTTATACATATATGTAATTACTATCCACAGATAGCTCTTGCATTGCTGCCAACTAATTCAGGATTGGTCTTCAGCTTCTGGCAACTGTGCATTGGAAAAAGTCGTTCAGCATTACATTAGCTCACCATCCAGAAGCTGATTACTGCTATCTGCCCCCTGCTGCTGACAAAGGCTCAGCTCCTCAAAACTCCAAGGTACAGAAAGTAAACTGAACTGGTGGAAGATTGTAGATGGAGCAATTTTTAAAGTTGAAGTAATGAATCCACCATCTGTTTTCTGAACTCTCCCATTCATCCATTTTCTTGTAGAAAATTAGGATTGTAGAGATGGAGCCTTCTCCAGCAAAACTCAACTCTGGATGGTGTGCCAGACATACTGTATATACAGTATTGAAAACCATAATAGGATTAGTGCATTTTACAGTTTTGCAAACATTTTGCCTAAGGGTTTTGTCTGAGCTGCCTGAAAAAACACATCTGCTCTCTTTTTACAAGAGCAACATTACATTAGACTGACATCTTGCAACTGCTCTGGGGTTGTTGTTTGCAAAAATTGGCCCCACAAAGAACTGGCACTCTAAGACTGTTTCTTGCTTTGTGCTGTGTTGCCAGCATAGGACCCCATTTTTGCAGCCATGTATTTCAGTTAGTAAGTTATTGATTGAATTGTACTGTATGTCAAAAGTACTGTTCATAAAATATTTAGATTAAAAGACGCAAACTAACAGGAATATTGGGACAGATTCAAAATTTAATTTCTTAACCGATTCAAAGGAATGAGTGAAAATTGCACAATCTGGTAGCTCATTGGGTTTGTTTCTCAAAATTCTTATACTAATGAATAGGTTAACTGTTACAAAACTATAAACTCCACTAGTCATTTAATTTACTAACAATAGCTATAATCTGTATTATGTTTAAAATCTTTTAAATACAATCATTTCATTAATATTTTGTTTTGAAGTCTCATTTTTTGTGTTTTAATAAATCAAATCAAGTGCTGTATTACTTCTATTGCTTCTGCAAGCAGCCGTAATACATTTGAAGTTGATTACTTTATTTTTGGAATCCCTTATCCTAACATTACAGCCACAATGGAATGGAGCTGGAAGGCAGGAACCAGGGGCCTCATGTATAAACGGTGCATACACACAAAAATGTTGTGTATGCCCAGTTCCATGCTCACATCGCGATGTATAAAAATTAAATATGGCGTAAAGCCACGCACATTTTCATGCCAGCTCAATCCCTGGCGTACACAAGTTCTCTGCTCGGTTTTGCAAACTGGCGGCACACAGCATCAAAGCAGTGCTTTTGTTCCAGTGTGTTTTCCCTTTCTTTTTTAGATCCACATCCCTGACATGTCTTTATCAAATACACTGAAATTACCCGCATATCGTGTATTAGTTTAAGGCATCTGATTGTAATTAACCTGTAAAAATATAATAGTCCACAGAATGGTCAAACTGTTCCAAATACCTTAGCTGCTTTAGCATTGTTCCTTTCAACGCACCACTCAGTGTATTTATCCCACTGTATCTGAGTGTGGAATCACAGCTCTACAGCAGCTGATCAGAAAGAGAATTATCGGAATACAGCATCAAGCACACACTGCCTCAGCCATACGCACTGTCTATTGAACTACTCCATACAGCAAGCACTTCAGAGCCTTTCCTGTAGAGACCACAAGGTTCAGAAACAGTTTCATCCCAAGAACTATAAACACACTCAATCAGTCCATCAAGTGCTCCTTGTAGAACTGTTTTTACTTATACAATCACCTCACTGTAAACTTTTTTTTACGGTTATAATATTGCACAACTTGAGCCACTTTATAAAGTGTGTATTTACATATGATGACAATATCATTTCTAAGATGAAATGCAGCAACATGTTTATTACATAATACAGATAAAATTTTAACCTCATTTAAATAATCTATATTGTTAATAATTTAATATGTGAGGACACGGTGAACAGCACTAGCAACGAGTTGGCGCTCATTCAGGGATTCTTACTGCCTCGCGCTGTATGCTTGCTGGGGCGACACTGGATGGATAGATGGATAGAATAATTAAACATGTACTATGAATATATTTCAATGTTCTTTAAAAGTTTTGAAGAATTGGCATTCTAAGCTTACAGATGGCTTGACATCTATTACAGAACTGATTGTGTGGCAATTGGTTACTTGGAGAAAGAAAAGGAAGGATAGGAATTGTAGGTTAGTATGTTTGAGAAAGAGAGAGTACTGCTGCAATAAATTATTTAATTGAAGGTAGTGCACGGCAAAGCAAGCATCTTACGGGAGGCAGGAACAATCTCTGGATGGGTGCCAGCTCGTCACTATCACTGCATCACAGTTCCCATGTTTAATACATGCTTTAATTCCTATCATCATGAACATGATATCAAGTATACATCTCAGTATTTAATTTATTCAGTGAGCTGTGGTATCATGAATGTAATGGATTCTGTGTCCTGTTGGAGAAAGAGAAAGCCCGTTTAAGAAGCACATAGTGATTCACACACATAGAGCACATAGAAGAACACATACAATACAAAGCATTTAACATACTACTTTAGTTACGATGGTATTTGAGAAACTAGTAAATTAAATGATTTTAAGATAAATTTATGACATTCTACTTTAATGACAAAATAAACTATGTGATTAAAGTGGAAATTTCGAGATTAAAGTTGACATTTCGAGCTTTTTTCCCACTGTGTCCCTATTTTTTTTTATTGTCTCTGTACCCTAATAAGCTTCCATATGACACTAAGACGGTGGGCTATGACTCGCCTTTTCACGGCAACTTTGATATCTGACAACTTCTTTTTTATTTCGGCCACTGTGCGACTTTGTGAACTTAAATTTTCAAGTTTCTCTGGCAGTCTATTTTACTCGATCAACTTCTTTTTGCTTTTTATATCACTGTTTAAACCAACAATTAGTATGTTTTTCTTTGCCTCCACTTGGTATTTGCTGAAATTCTTCTATTTTCCCCAGTGCTTTTACCATTGTCTTTTCACAGAACGCTGAGCTTAAGGACAATTTATATTGATTTGTATATTCAAAGAAGCGTAATTCGGGGAGGAGACGGGGCAGGACAGCAGGCACGTGCACGTGCGTTACTTTTCACACTGACCGTTGGCGTACGCACAGCTTTATGCATCTGCATTTTTTTGTGCATGTGCACATTTCCACTTTCGTCAGTATGCCATGTTTTAGTGTGAATTCTACGTACGGCGTTATGCATGAGGCCCCAGGTCTTGATGGGAAACAAGCGTAACTTTTATTTGGAATGCAGCAGGAATTGGGGTACGTGTTCTAAAAAAAAGGATACATGGGGAAAAAGTCTGCACAGAGTGACCATGCTGGTTTTGAATGCTGCACATTCAACAGTTAAAGTTTCAGACTGTTAAATGCGTTTTTCTTTTTTTTTAATAAGTATTAAGGATTACTGGGATTCTTCCAGTTGGCAAAATAATTCTCTGTGCAAAGAGTAGTGTTGTTGGATACTACAGCTAACTTTTTAAAACACACTTTTACCACCACTCTAAACAATTCAAACATCAAGGCACCCAAATGCAACCATATTTGGAAAATCTATATATATAAAATTCTTTTCGCATTTGAAACGGAAATTACATATGACCACATGATATGGAAATTACGTATGAAACAGAAATTACGTATGACCACACAATTTGGAAATTACCTATGACCACAGAACATATTATAATACAGGAACTAGCCAGGCGCGTTCTGACAGAGAAGTTTTATTTATTCGTCTACGTGACTGTCGTTGAAACTGCCACATTGTAACTTTTTTTTAGTTGGCAGTACTTGATAGTAGAAGAGATGCGGAAAACAGCTTTGCGTCTTTCTACTTTTTAACTGCGCCGAGCTGTAAACAATGTGAAGACGAGACCGCCTTTAGCTGCGAGGGGTCGTGAGAACAAAGTGGACGCTGGGAGGCGTGGAATATCGGGCTGCTCCGCTGAGTCGAGAGCTTCGCAATTTTGGGCAGCGTCCTCTCTTCTCGCACTGTTTGTGACACTTCAAGTCCCCCTTCGGCTCCTGGGAGAGTGGAAATCTTTGCGAATCAGTGTAATCGGCGCCATCGAAGCAGGACTCTGTTTGTAAATTGCCCTGCATGACTACTTACTGTCCCTAAAGGTAAGTTCGGGTCACTAAAACCCCACAACATTCAAGGTTGCTTTTGTGATTAATTATTTTAAGAAGTAAATCACAGGCATGTAGTGCAAGGTTGTCAGGCAAAAATTTGGACGATTACATAGAAAATGTAATTTCTATACCATAGCGGTCGTGTAGCGCCTTTCACAAGGGATCTACTACTTACCTGTTGTGTTATAGTGCCTTTAAAATGTAGTTTACCCGAAACCACTCCAGTAGTGCTCAATGTATCTTTACTTCTTATATGTTAATGTTTTACTGTTTAATAACTTATACACTACATTTTATTTTTTTCCCTTGCACTCAGTGAACGAAGCCACTGGGTAATCAACTAGTAATATAATAAAATAATATTTTTGTGAAATTATGTAATAATATTGGCAATCTAATGAAACATTCAGATAAAAGATGTCATTATATTTGTTAATGATGTTATTTTCATTTACTAACATGCTTAATTCAGAGCAGGATTGCATGGGGAGAGGCTGGAGCCTATCTCAGCCAATGTAAGATACAAGGCAAGAACAAAGTCTGGACCGGATACCAGTCCATTGCATGCCTGACACACAC
Source organism: Erpetoichthys calabaricus (assembly GCF_900747795.2). Taxonomy (NCBI): domain Eukaryota; kingdom Metazoa; phylum Chordata; class Cladistia; order Polypteriformes; family Polypteridae; genus Erpetoichthys; species Erpetoichthys calabaricus. The sequence goes on from NC_041395.2 coordinate 79,062,635, forward strand.
ACACACACACACATCAAACACACACTAGGGAATATTGAGCTTTGTCAATTCACCTAACTTGCACTTCTTTGGACAGTGGTACGAAATCAAATTACCCAGAGGAAATCCACGCTGACATGGGGAGAACTTGCAAACTTTTTGCTGGGAGACCCTAAGATATGAACCCTGGTCTCTTTACTGCAATACAGCTGCCCTAAATTATGTCATAGTTTTAATTTATTTATTTATCAGTGGAGGGAAAAGGCTTCTTAAAAAAATGACATTTTGAAGTCATGTTTTATTTGGAAAGACAGACTTCACCACTAGCTGAAAAAGTAGTGGTAAGTGAGAAGCGTGCTAAAAGTGGTATTTAAAAGCGTGCACATGTAACATTTATCTCATAGTTTTCTTCTTTATTTACTTGATGAAAAAGATATACCAGTACAGCTGAGGAAAGAAAAATGGGTGTGCCTGCCAGATTGAATTTGTGCAAACCAGATTTTAGGTGCTTCTTACTTTGATAAGGCAGGAAGCCCTCCTGTAAACAGTTCATTGACTGCAGACTTGAACAATTTATATACTGCTAACCTAAGGCAAGGGTAAGGGTTAAGGATAAATTTTACGGAGTGCAAAGAGATTGTAAAGAAATATGAAGAAAACAGGGAAAGTCATTTACTTCGTTAACCCCACTGGATTTTAGATGTTAAGCCTGTAAATCCACAAGGCCTCCAAGCATAAAGGCAGTTTATTATAATTTATATGCCATGGGTAGGGTTTTACTATAGCAAGGACAGTGAATGTAAAATCAGTTAAGACAGTGGCCTGCTTGATTAAAATGACAAGCTACAGCGTTTCGTCATATGTATGCCCAGAAATCTGGTTTCTAATGCAAATGAATGTTTGATCGACATATAAAATTGATTATTTTTACTATGAATATCATAAGCTCTGAAGAACAGCTATAATAAAAAAATGTAACAACAAATCAAAACTTTTATTATAAATAACAAATGGATGTCCTGTTCCTTTGCTGTAGTGAAGGCCAAGGAGGCAGCTAGAACAATTCAAAAGACATGGAAAATCTTCAAAACTGGACCATCAGTTTAATGTAGAAAAGTGCAAATTGCTACACAAAAGAATTGTTAATTACAGATGTAAGTGGGAGGCAATCTTACAGGTAGCAACCTCTGAAAAGGATTTGTAGGTTTATGTTTAAAAAACATTACCCTTATCTAGACAAAGCACAAGCAATTAAAATGTTAGGCTATAATGTAAAAACCATTGAATATAACCCAGTGATATTATGTGCAGAGTTTTAGTGAGACTGCATTTGGTGTACTGTGTGCAGTTCTAGTCAACACACTACAAAATGTACTTAGCAGCACTTGAAGTGCATCCCAAGAGTAAAGGGCATAATCTACTCTGAACTGTATAGGGAATGAAGCTAATAATAAAAATAAAAATTACAGCCATACTGACATATTTCACAGAATGTGTAGGTAAGGGCAAGCAGCATGACAAACTAATTATAAAACTGTCCAGAGTTGTTTGATGCTCCAGTTATTTCAGTAGGTTTAAAAGACATATCTAAACTCTATTGAAATTGCATTGCAATGTTTTCTCACACTTTAAAGACGCATACAGTGCCACCCTGCTGCCTGCGCTTGGGAAAGCAGATCATAACCTGGTACTGCTTCAGCCTCACTACAAACCAAGAGTGAGGGAGCTACCTACAACCACACGCTCATTCAAGAAGTGGTCCCCTGAAGCAGAGCAGGCTCTGAGAGACTGCTTTTGAACTATGGACTGGGATATCCTGCAGGAATCTTATAGTGAGAACATTGAGGAGGTTGTTGACTGCACTACTGACTACATCAACTTCTGTATGGACATTGTAGTTCCAGTAAGAACAGTACGCTGCTATGCTAACAACAAGCCATGGATTACAAGTGACATCAAGGGCCTTTTGAACCAGAAGAAAAGGGCTTTTAAAGGTGGTGATCAGCATGAGCTTAAGCACGTGCAGAAGGAACTCCGAGTCCAGCTCAGGGCGGTGAAGGAGCAGTACAGGAGAAAGCTGGAGCAGAAGTTGCAGAATAACAGCATGAAGGAAGTGTGGGATGGGAAGAAGATCATCACTGGCTGCAGCTCGAAGCGGGGTGCCACCATCGAGAGAGATGTGGAGAGAGCAAACCAGATGAACAACTTTTTTAACAGGTTTGACCACCCTAACCCACTCTCACCTCGGAGTACTGCACCCTCCACCCATCCTTCTGCTGATACTAGCATAGGAGAGAGTTTACCCCAACCCACAATTACAGCAGCTCAGGTAAGCAGAAAGCTGAGGAGACTTTGTGCCAGCAAAGCAGCAGGTCCAGATGGAGTATCGCCACGACTGCTAAAGGCCTGTGCATTGGACCTGGGGAGTCCTCTACAGTGCATCTTCAACCTGAGCCTGGAACAGGGGAGAGTCCCGAGGCTTTAGAAAACATCTTGCATCACCCCAGTCCTAAAGGTATCACATCCTAGTGAGCTGAATGACTTCCGGCCTGTCGCTCTGATGTCGCATGTGATGAAGACCATGGAGCGGCTGCTGTTTCACCACCTGAGGCCACAGGTCCGTCACGCCCTTGACCCTCTGCAGTTCGCATACCAGGAGAAGGTGGGATCAGAAGATGCCATCATTTACATGCTACACCGATCCCTCACCCACTTGGACAGAGGCAGTGGTGCTGTAAGAATTATGTTTCTGTACTTCTCTAGCGCCTTCAACACCATCCAACTTCTGCTCCTCAGGGACAAGCTGGCAGAGATGGAAGTAGATTCATACCTGGTAGCATGGATCATGGACTATCTTAAAGACAGACCTCAGCATCTCGGGAACTGCAGGTCTGACATTGTGGTCAGCAACACAGGAGCACTGCGGGGGACTGTACTTTCTCCGGTCCTGTTCAACCTATATACATCGGACTTCCAATACAACTCGGAGTCCTGCCATGTGCAAAAGTTCGTGGGCTGCATCAGGAGTGGGCAGGAGGAGTATAGGGACCTAATCAAGGACTTTGTTAAATGGTGCGACTCAAACCACCTACACCAGAACACCAGCAAAACCAAGGAGCTGGTGGTGGATTTTAGGAGGCCCAGGCCCCTCATGGACCCCGTGATCATCAGAGGTGACTGTGTGCAGAGGATACAGACCTATAAATACCTGGGAGTGCAGCTGGATGATAAATTGGACTGGTCTGCCAATATTGATGCTCTGTGTAAGATAGGACAGAGCCAACTATACTTCCTTAGAAGGCTTGTGTCCTTCAACATCTGCAATAAGATGCTACAGATGTTCTATCAAACGGTGGTGGCGAGCGCCCTCTTCTATGCAGTGGTGTGCTGGGGAGGCAGCATAAAGAAGAGGGACGCCTCACACCTGGACAAACTTGTGAGGAAGGCAGGCTCTATTTGTAGGCATGGAGCTGGACAGTTTGACATCTGTGGCAGAGCGACGGGCGCTGAGCAGGCTCCTGTCAATCATGGAGAATCCACTGCATCCACTAAACAGTATCACCTCCATACAGAGGAGCAGCTTCAGCGACAGACTACTGTCACTTTCCTGCTCCACTGACAGATTGAGGAGATCGTTCCTCCCCCAAACTATGAGACTCTTCAATTCCACCAGGGAGGGTAAATGTTAACATTATTCAAAGTTATTGTCTGTCTGTATACCCGCATTGTTATCACTCTTTAATGTAATATTTTCTTTATCAGTATGATGCTGCTGGAGTATGTGAATTTCTCCTTGGGATTAATAAAGTATCTATCTATCTATCTATCTATCTATCTATCTATCTATCTATCTATCTATCTATCTATCTATCTATCTATCTATCTATCTATCTATCTATCTACATGCTACACCGATCCCTCTCCCACTTGGACAGAGGCAGTGGTGCAGTAAGAATTATGTTTCTGGACTTCTCTAGTGCCTTCAACACCTCCAACCTCTGCTCCTTAGGGACAAGCTGACAGAGATGGGAGTGGATCGTGGACTATCTTACAGACAGACAGACCTCAGTATGTGCGTCTCGGGAACTGCAGGTCTGACATTGTGGTCAGCAGCACAGGAGCGCCGCAGTGGACTGTACTTTCTCCGGTCCTGTTCAGCCTATATACATTGGACGTCCAATACAACTCGGAGTCCTGCCACGTGAAAAAGTTCGCTGATGACACTGCTATCGTGGGCTGCATCAGGAGTGGGCAGGAGGAGGAGTTTACTGTAGGAACCTAATCAAGGACTTTATTAAATGGTGCGACTCACACCACCTACAACTGAACACCAGCAAAACCAAAGAGCTGGTGGTGGATTTTAGGAGGCCCAGGCCCCTCACGGACCCCGTGATTATCAGAGGTGACTGTGTGCAGAGGATACAGACCTATAAATACCTGGGAGTGCAGCTGGATGATAAACTGGACTGGACTGCCAATACTGATGCTCTGTGCAAGATCGGACAGAACCGACTATACATCCTTAGAAGGCTGGTGTCTTTCAACATCTGCAATAAGATGCTGCAGATGTTCTTTCAAATGGTTGTGGCCTTCTTCTACACGGTGGTGTGCTGGGGAGGTAGCATAAAGAAGAGGCACGCCTCACACCTGGACAATCTGGTAAGGAAGGCAGGCTCTATTGTAGGCACGGAGGTGGACAGTTTGACATCTGTGGCGGAGCGACGGGTGCTGAGCAGGCTCCTGTCAATCATGGAGAATCCACTTCATCCACTGAACAGTATCATCTCTAGGCAGAAGAGCAGCTTCAGTGACAGACTGCTGTCACTGTCCTGCTCCACTGACAGACTGAGGAGATCGTTCCTCCCCCACACTATGCGACTCTTCAATTCCACCCCCTGGGGATAAACAGTAACATTATACAATGTTATTGACTGTTATACCTGCCTCGCACTTTTTAACTTGCACTATGTATTTATCACTCCTTAATTAATATTGTTTTTATCAGTATGCTGCTGCTGGAGTATGTGAATTTCCCCTTGGGGATTAATAAAGTATCTATCTATCTATCTATCTATCTATCTATCTATCTATCTATCTATCTATCTATCTATCTATCTATCTATCTATCTATCTATCTATTAAATACAGTAGCACTGAAAAAATATTGCACAAAAAACAAATACATCAAACAATATACAGTAATCCCTCCTCCATCGCGGGGGTTGCGTTCCAGAGCCACCCGCGAAATAAGAAAATCCGCGAAGTAGAAACCATATGTTTATATGGTTATTTTTATATTGTCATGCTTGGGTCACAGATTTGCGCAGGAACACAGGAGGTTGTAGAGAGACAGGAACGTTATTCAAACACTGCAAACAAACATTTGTCTCTTTTTCAAAAGTTTAACCCCTTCACCGCCCTCTGCCGGATATATCCGGCACCGCTGTTTTAATGCTAGCGCCATACTGCCGGAATTATCCGGCACATTTGCCTGTGGTTATATGAATGCCTGGCAAGTAGTATAACTGACGGTTTGGCGTGGGTATTATTACTACGTTGTATTTCGACAAGTCTGTGGTTGTTTTGGCCTGTCATGTGACGTGATTCGCATGTAACAGCTGTGAATATGGCGAAACGTAAACTGACTTCAAGTGAGGCTTTGCAGGCGATTTTGGACAGTTCTGATCATGATTGTAGCAGTTCTGAAGAAGATTTTAGTGACAGTGATGAGCAGCAACGTGCGCTGCATGATATTGTGAATGAAGACGCATCGGATGACGGCGCTGAGTGGGTGTATCCCCAGCATCTCAGCTGGGCTGCTGCCCGTGGTGAACTACCTTTTCTGCATTCGTTTGAGGGAACGTGTGGCTTTATTGTTGATGTAAACAATTACACTGCTGAGCAGTTTTATGAGCTGTTTGTGTCACCTGATTTGATTAGACATTTTGTTCATCAGACAAATCTGTATGCAGCACAGTTTATTGAGAAAAATCCCAATTTACCTCCACATTACCGTGTTCGTGCTTGGTTTGACACTGATGAAAACGAAATGAAAAAATTCATTGGGATTTTGATGTTGATGGGAATAATCAGAAAACCAGATATTGAGATGTACTGGTCTACAGATCCTATGTATGCAACACCTATTTTTGCAGCTGTCATGACACGTAACCGATTCTCTTTGCTGCTGAAATTCTTTCATTTGAATGACAACAGAAACGAGCCAGATAAGAAAGATCCAAACCGCGACCACTTGTTCAAGCTACGTCCTTTGATTGATCATTTATTTGAAGCATTTCAGTTGCCCTACATGCCAGGACCGTCAGTTGCAGTTGATGAAAGTTTATTGTCGTGGAAGGGCCGCTTACAGTTTCGACAGTATCTACCATTGAAAAGGGCACGGTTTGGTATCAAGATGTTTTGCTTAGCTGAGAATTCAGGTTACATTTATAAATTTCGTGTATACACTGGCAACTTGCACAACATTTAGTGGTCAATACTGCTTGAATAAATGTAAAAAATGTAAAAAAAATGTAAAAAAGTAAAAAAACAAAAATTGTTCAGATTTCGCCTGGCTTGGGGAATATTTAGGGAGTTGGCGGTTAAAGGGTTAAACTGTGCTCCATGACAAGACAGAGATGACAGTTCAGTCTCACAATTAAAAGAATGCAAACATATCTTCCTCTTCAAAGGAGTGCGCGTCAGGAGCACAGACTGTCAGAAACAGAGAGGAAAGCAAACAAATCAATAGGGCTGTTTGGCTTTTAAGTATGCGAAGCACCGCCGGTACAAAGCTGTTGAAGGAGGCAGCTCACACCCCCTCCGTCAGGAGCAGGGAGAGAGAGAGAGAGAGAGACAGACAGAGAAAAACAAACAGTCAAAAATCAATACGTGCCCTTTGAGCTTTTAAGTATGCGAAGCAACGTGCAGCATGTCGCTTCACGAAGCAGCTGCACACAGAAGGTAGCAACGTGAAGATAATCTTTCAGCATTTTTAGACGAGCGTCCGTATCGTCTAGGTGTGCGAACAGCCCCCCTGCTCACACCCCCTACGTCAGGATCAGAGAAAGTCAGCGCAAGAGAGAGAGAGAGAAAAGTAAGTTGGGTAGCTTCTCAGCCATCTGCCAATAGCGTCCCTTGTATGAAATCAACTGGGCAAACCAACTGAGGAAGCATGTACCAGAAATTAAAAGACCCATTGTCCTCAGAAATCCGCGAACCAGCAAAAAATCTGCGATATATATTTAAATATGCTTACATATAAAATCCGCGATAGAGTGAAGCCGCGAAAGGCGAAGCGCGATATAGCGAGGGATCACTGTAGTGCATTACAATTGCACTCCTGCCCAGTAATACATCGAGAAAGTACTTCTAATATAATACTTATATACAATAAAAATATATCAACATAAATAAAATAAAAAGATCAACATAAGTTAGATTGGATTGAGGTGTTTAGAAATTGAAAGAGACATAGATGATTCAGAGATCATGTTTACTGTTTACACGTCTTGTAGTTTTTGCCTTTAGTGACTGGTAACGCTTCCTCGATGGTAATAACTTAAAGAGATTGTTGCAAAGTGAGTGTAGTCTTTAATTATATTTTCATGTTGTTTCATGACCAATAGTGTATACAGGCCTCCAATTTGAGGTATACAATCATTTCTGCTGTCTGAATAACACACTGCAGTTTATGAGTGAGTTGATGCATTGCCATACCAGACTGTTTGAGGATGCTTTCATTAACAGTTCCATAAAACTGTACCAGCACTGACTGAAACAATTGACATAGAACAAATATCAGTGTTTATTATTTACAGTCTAAACTGGGATGAAAACATAACTGCTTTTTTCAATAGTTGTGTCAAGAAATTTGAATGATTCCACTTTGTTCACAGGGACATCATTTATAACTTGTAGAAGTAGAAGGTGAGGAGCATATTCTAAAATCCACAAGTATCTTTATAAATAAGGGATTTATTAACCAAAACAACAAATAAGGACAAAATGCTAAGCAGAAAATGCAAAAAAGGATTAAAAGGTAATCCACGGCAAATAAGCCTCAGTCCAGAAAATTGTAATCCTTAAAACAGAGAAAGAAGGTAACAGAAACCAGTAAATCCAACAAAATCAGTAATACTCGCAAAGCTCCGGGGCCATCTTAGCTGACTTAAATAGGCCTGAGGTAGGGCTCAGGAGTGGTGACACCAGGGTGGACATGTCGATTTTGTTTTTTTCTCCAGCTTATCTGAAGTTTTTTTTTCTGTCCTCCTGGCCATCTGAACTTATCATCATACTCATTTTTAAGAGAATTAGAATAACATAAATAAATTTATGTAAGCCTGTATAGATTTAATTTTTATTATTTATTCATTATTATTGTTAATCAATTTAATTTGTTTGTCTTTTCTTCATCCTGCGTATGAAAATTTTATATATTGTCATTATTGTATAAGTAATTTATCTTAAAACTGGTTATCAAATTTGTTATACAATAGATTTCTAAAAAATAAATTGAATCACATTTTATCTAATAACTATTCAGGGGATAACACACACAAAACATATTGTCCTAGTTTTGTTTACATTATAGATCTACTAATGTATTTCCAGAAAGTACATATCATGCAAGGCAAGCTATCTGCTCTCCTTTTTAAAGCATTATGTGTTTTTAAAGAAAATTCCCTTTAGCAGGAATAGGCATTGGGTGATAGCGTTGACTGTTCATTAAAAAATAAAGCACTCTTTAGTGCACAAATGATTCCCAAGAAACCTGTTTAATTCACCACTTAAGGTGGTATAACATGGTGTATTAGTGTTTCAGAGTGATTTTAAAATGGTGTTGCATGCAAGGCTAAATGTGAATACTATTCTAATAATAAACTGTTGTTGCTTTTTCCAACATGATATAAATAGCATTGGATTCTGTGGTTCTGGAAAAGGATTTAAAAAATAGTGTGCTCTTTCTGGCCAAAGGCAGCCCTAAATACATCTCATCCAAATCTCCTAACCTTTTGGTCCCTATAAAGGACATTACACTCTATGTCTCCCACTGTGGCATTTCATATTAATAAAAGGATAGTTCTGCTGATCTCTCACCTGTTTGAGAATCAGACGGGATATCCTTCCACACATTTCCAAAACCCTGCAGTGGCTGTCAGCCTAGAAGGCAAGAGCTGACAAGAATGACGAACCTGCCTAAATTGAGGTTTTGTGACCCAGTCTGTCAAGGGGAGCAGAGAACTGATTTCTGTAATAGGCTGAGGTGTCTCCTGTGACAGTACCAAGGTAACGAATCCCCAAGGTTATGTTGCCTACAGCAAAGAAACTAAAAGTGGATTTGAGGGCACTAGACTGTATAAATGATTTTCCTTTTCGGTTAGATAATTCAATTAAAGGTGGTCTTCAGATATTTTCATTATCTTGTATAAAATTAAGTGTATGTAATAAACAGATGGATGGATTCCCTAGTATAATGATCCTACTAGCAAACAAATACTACAGAACAGAATTTTCAGCAAAAACATAAGAAAAGTAAATGAAACAAGTCTTACGAAAACATTCTCACATGTTCAGAGGTACTTGCTTAAAGGCATGTAATAAGATAATCCAAAAAGCTAAAACACAGATTCACCATTTGATACCTTAGTTAAATATCTTGGCAGACTGAGAGATGCTTGCTTACAGGAAACTGATTAGCAGCAACCAAAAAAATGTAATTAATTAATACCTTGAATCGTGAAAAATAAAAAAATTGGTTTAAATTAACTGGCAATAAAACTTTCAAATATGCACTAAATACTATTTAAAAGTCGTGCATTTTAATAAAATGGAGGTGGCTTGTGATCTGACATCAAGAAAAGGTTTTGTAAAAATGTGGCTCATGTTTATTTGCAGAAACGTAACAGTAACAGTTGCTTTCCCTAACGATAAAACCAAACCCTAAAACCCAGGATCCTAACTGGCCCAGTGTAATTTTTTCCCTCAAACTATTCAGCATTTTATAAAGAAATCATATGAGAGCTGATGTTAACTGTCTCTGTTGTCTGGAAAAAATGTTGCTGCGTAACGAAATTCATAGAAAGTTTTGAGTTTTGCTTTTCTGATTTTTGTTATTCAGACATCAGTTTGATCAAGATCATTTCTGTTTAAAAAGGAACCAAAATGAAGAAAAGAGCCTTGTGTAACAATTTTAGGTAATTTTGTGAATGCCTCACAGTGTTACACGTCGAGCCTTGAATTTTTGTTTTTTCTTTTTTTTTTAATAAGGCTTAATTGGTTTATATCAGGGTAATGTTTAAAATTTGATTAAAGGTAATTTTTGATTCAAGGTATTTGGAAAAGAGTTACGAGACAGAAACAGAGACTTTGTTAGAATTGTGGAGTTCAATTTAAGTTGAGGGACCTTCACTTGTAAATGAAGATGTTAGTTGTGATGTTGCTATACTTGGGTCTATTGTGGTACCAGTAGGCATTAGTGATGAATGTGATTCAAATTTCCACGCACAGAATGAAATAGATAATGATTTTGTGGCTAAGTCCATGGATCAGGCTTGTTCATCATTTAGAGATAATCTTGTGAGATAGGCCAATGAACTGCTTTTGAAACATAATGCTATTGTTGTCCAATTAAAGATATGTAAGAAACATGAGCACCATGAGCTTCCCTCTACTCCCAGAACATTGCTTCAAACCCCAAGTGATACTGAGTTTCACAATAAATCTGGCAAGAGTTACATTTATTATTATGCAAAAATCAACTTGTTAATTATTTGAACATGTATCCTCAAACTGTTGTTGACAGAGACACAAACACTGAGCTATGTTTGGCATATCTGGCAAGTTCTGGCAAGATTAACTTATCACCATCCTCTGTTTTCTCACTTTCCTTGTGTTTTGGCAGTTCAAAGCCAATAAATTTGGACTTTCTTAAAGATGTAGTTAGTGATATAAAGAATCTGATGGAAAATGGCTTGTTAGTTTCAGTGTACATTGTGATGCCCCAGCTAAAGCTTGTCAAAGGCTTTGTAGGATGTCAGTCAGACAATATATGATGAGGTTATTAGTCTTCTTTGAGAACTGAAGGTAACTAAACGGTTAACTAGAATTACCAAAGTTTATGAAAAAACTCTTAAATCCGGCCTGCCTTAAATCCCTTTGCACCTCTCCGTCAGCATCTTTTGTTCTGTAAATGTGCAGATAAAGACAAGTAGCCAGCAGCCTGCTATTCCATCCCCCCACAGAACATGAACAAAGTTCTCCCATCTCATGCCTTGATTATCTGAGAGTGAAGTGCTGGAATTTTAGAGTGGAAATAATAGGTTGTTATTTGGAACACATGCATTTCATGTGTGTTCCGTTTCTACAATAATCTGTGTAAACACATTGTTAAAACAGAAACGTTTTTCATATTTTAGTAATGTAGGCATAAACTATATAATGTGTGAAGCCTGAAGTGCAAAGATCAAATATACACTTTCACAAAAGCTTCCGTTGAGTAGTGGTAGGAATTTCTGACTTGTAATCAAGAGTCCCCTGGTTCAACCCTGACCTATTTTTACTGTTTTGAGTAGTGAGCTGCTCTTATTGTTAATATTATACAGTAAAAACATACATTTGGTTTGCGTCTGTAACAGCCACTGTAAATGTATAGTACTTGCAAAAGTTAGCTTTTTTTTTTTCACTTTTATTCTCTCAGTCACAATCGCGATACATACTACTGTCCCCCCAGGGAATTGACGCTATTAGTTTTTATCTGAAACTGGGAATAACTGTAGATGTGAGTGGTGTTTTGAGACAATGGAACTGGACTTTCTCTGATCTGGATGGATAAAAGCTGACATACAAATACTGATGAATCTGCTTTATTCATATCTCACTGTCACTTGATTTTTTTTTATTCAGTTTTATTGAGTGTTCCTGTTCACGCTGAATTGGTATGCACCTTATAGTCCATGATGTCAAAGCCACACTGACAAAAAAAAAAACACAGAGACATAGGTATATATGATATTTGGAATTATTCATTTTATGACCTGTGTAGTACATTTCGGAAAACATTGTGGACCTTCTGACATTTTCATAATGAATATAATTCTTTTCACCCCAACATAAAGCTGAAGCTGAATTACTCAAAAACAGAAGTCAGCTTCCTTGACACCACCGTTCAACTGAAAGACAACACCCTTGTAACTTCTGTTTTTCACAAACTGACAGACGGACGGACCTACCTAAGAAGTGATAGCTTCCACCCCAAGCATATAAGGCGCTCCATTATTTTCCGCCAAGCAATATGGTACAATCATTTTTGCTCAGACACAACAGACAGTGATAAACAACTGCAGGAGCTCAGACAAGATTTCATCAGACAAGGTTGTACCCCCAAAACAACAGACACTCAAATAAGAAGAGCTACTGCCATACCCAGAGATAACCTTCTGGAATATAAAAACAAAGACAACAAGAACCACATCCCCCTTGTTGTCACCTACAACCCACATTTTGAAACACTTCGAAAAATTATAAAAGAACTTCAGCCAATGCTAAACAATGACCAAATACTGAAAAATGTATTTCCTGAACCTCTCTTCCTAGCATACAGACAACCACCAAACCTGCAGCAACTATTGTCCGAAGCTCCCTAAGTGAACCAACAGAAAATGGCACATCTCCATGCCTACAGAAAAGATGCAAAACATGTGCCCACATTTATGATACAGACTGTATAGTTATCCCACACTGTCGACCTGAACATCACATAAAGGGATCATTTTCCTGCAGATTATCTAATGTAGTCTACCATAATTCTCTGCATGAAATGTCCTGACACTGCACTCTATGTGGGAGAAACTGGACAAACACTCCACCAGAGAATGAATTTACACAGGTTCCACATTAAACATGGCAACACAGATGTTCCTGTAGCGGCTCACTTCAAAAGCCATAGACACTGTGAGAGGGACTTTAAAGTCACAGTGCTTATGGGCAACTTCAAAACACAGCAAGAGAGAAAAGAATGGGAAGTTAAACTCATGCTAAAATTTAAAACCTTACAACATGGCTTGAATAAAGACAAGAGTTTTGTGGCCAGATATGAGGATTGTTTACATCTCTCAGAGTGACAGACAACCTGTCTACAGATCCACATTGTTTTGAAAAACTCATTACAAACTTCAAAAGACTTTATTGGACAGTTATGTTATCCAAAGATCTTGACCATACATTGTTCTTCTCTCTCTTGTTAAATTAACCCTAGCCTGAATGAATCAATTAATTTTTTACATTTAAGATTTCTCATTTAAAGATTTACCAGTGTTGTTTCTTGTCCCAGAGTGTGTATATAAACATAGGGAACTCCAGTTTCTGTATTACATCTTGCCTAAAGAAGGGGACTGAGTTGCCTCAAAGCTTGCATATTGTAATCTTTTTAGTTAGCCAATAAAAGGTGTCATTTTGCTTGGCTTTTCTCTACAATCATAATGGCTAACACAGTACAACACCCTAGTACTACAGTAATTCTAGTGTTAAAGCTTGGGCATGCGAGGCTTTTGCCTCATCTAGAGGAGCCACAAAAGGTTAAACTGAAGGATGTGTGTTATGAACACCCCCTTAAAAAGCAAGAACAATGTAGTGAGAAAGCCCAAACACCCCTTTTGTGAAGCAGTGATAAGATCAATGGGAAAACCCGTAGGACACCCGTAGGTAATTGTAATAGAAAAGTATAAAAGGGAATGAATTGTATTAATGATTGATCACTCTGTGGACTGAGACATTTGTGCATGTATATGTGCAAATAAAGAATCGTTCAGCCTTTCATCTGGTCTCCATGAATGACTTCTTTGAAAACAGAGGAAAGATTTTCCCACAACAGGGTTTTGTCACAAAAGGAAGGGACTTGTATGGGAGTGAGCCTAGATAAATTTGGTGCTGTCCCTTTTGAAAACTTTTTACAAAAGTTGAAGAAGTTGGTGCTTTAACCCCTTTCTCAGATTGTAAAACATCTTGAAGAAATCGGAGTACTCTATATAGCACAATCACAGGCAGTTGATACTGTGCACACACAGAGGCCTAACAATGTATAAACTCTTATTTTGAGGTTGTTTTGGTAAAAAATGAGAGAGCACGATGCACAGGTGTTGCTTTATAGGGTGCATCACCATTTAGAGCCTTCGTTTAGTAAGCCTTGTGATTCAGAATTACTGGTGTTCTCAAGGGACATGTGGGACATACAAAGATGAGGAAGCTATCAGAGATTGTTAGACAGAAAGACAATCGATATACAGTAAATGTGAATCAGCAGTGCTGCAGTGTTGCACACTATTTAGGAACTTGTATGTGGATTCCTTCTTATTTTTTCATTATTTCCCTCTTATCTAATTAGGTAATAAATTATAATTAAAAATGTTTTGTCATACAAAGTTCCTTATAATTTAAATTGGTATAATTAAGTGCTTTGAATTCTTTTGCACATCTATTGTAATGATTTTGCCATATGAATAATGTCTATATTTATCAGTTAAGATTTAAGTTTTTGAAATGTCTTATAATAAATATTTTTACATTCAAATAGTTAACTGTGGCCAATCTGGACATTTTATCTTTATTTAAAATCCAACAACATTACACTGCTTTAGCATCATAAAATGTCTGCAAGACAACACAATGAATATTGTGCCAAAATTGTGTCCGGGAAAGATTTCAAAAGAAGGTAAATATTCTGTCATCTGGTCCTATCACAACATATTAAGCAATTATGAAAAGACTTATACAGGATGCAACACAACAATGCAGCAGGATACAACACTGAACAATTATGAACAATCACTTGTTCTGATGAATGCCTGATTTCAAAAGATCCACATGGATGGTGAGACAAAGCACACTTTGTACCTAACACAGTCCATGTGGGGGTGTAATTGAATTGAGGCTTTTTCTGTTTATAATGGATCAATCTACTTTTAGTTGGAAGAAGAAGAAGAATTGGAGAAAAGACAAGAAATTCCCAATAAGGAGCACTGGTCAAAGTATTATTCAAAGATTTGAGGGGTTGGAGACAAGGCAGGCAAATTTGAAGAAGATTAATCTAGGCAGATCCCTACACTCTGCATGCACCAAGCCAAACCAGCAGACCATCCAAAAGAGCTCAGAGAATGCTACAGTAAACAGTCTAGAGTAGTTAGAGTAGTTGGAGGACTTGTGTCTTAAGATAATGGTCAGCGCATACAAAAAAAATGGTAAGGCGAATAAAGACATTTTGCGTATAAGTAGTTTTACCATTCTGTTATTTAGTAGTGTATAAGACTTAAAACTTAGCGAAATGAGTCCAAGGTGCATTGTAAACATTTCTCACTTGAAGCACAGTGTACAGACCCCTTTATAGATAACAATTAGACAAAAGTAGTAATAACCTGGTTTCTTTTAGATTGAATATCTTAGCCTTGTGGGAGAGAGTTCACTGAGGAGCATCATTAGGAGAATTATAAAAAAAGATCAGTTCATCACAGATGTGGGGGCAATACAAATTCTACATAACCCCATTTAAAAGACAAAGAAAGAAAAAGCCACAAGGTAATAATAGTACTAGGCCACCACAATTAAACACAATCTGAAAACAAAATGTTTAAAATGTAGTTTAAATATAAATATATTTAACACGGACCATAAAGTTTTGCTTGGAGTGTCCTCTATGTCTCTAAATATTTTTTTCTAGTTTTCCATTCAATACCTTCTGCAACCACCCCTGACACTGCCCTACACGGAAAAAAAGTTCTTCAAAGTCTTGGTCCACTTACAACAAACATAATATAATTGGAATCTCTAACTTTTCCTAGGTCACTCCTTAAGTACTATGTTCCATGGCATTGTTGAACTCATTGCTAAGCATCTAAACCATGTACACCATGATTTGTTAAAGTTTTAGGTTTATTTACTTAAAATATAATCTCATTGTGAGACTCACTCCACCACTGCTACAACAGTTTGTCAATAGTCACCACTTGAAATAAAAATCAAATAAGAATGTGTCATGATAACACATCTTTTCTGAGCTGGGCCAGTATCACAAACCATGAAATTGTAAAAAGCTAAAATCAACAAAGGCCAAAGGTAACTAAACAATAAATACAGACAATCCAGATTTTGGGTCTTTTATATTATGAAAGAAAATGGAGATTTATCCGGAGTCAAAGTCAAATTCTCTTCTTGTGGTGTTTTCATACCTACTGTGGGATATGGCCGGCCATTCATCCCGGCCAATACCCCCAAGCCACTAGGTGGAACCCTCCCTGTAGCGTGGAAGTGCCCCGAATGCCAGCAGGGAATTATGGACAGTGGACTTTTAATTCACAGTCCTGCTGGATACCATGGGGCCGCCAGAGGACGCTGCAGGGAGGAGTAAGGACTGTTTTCCCTACACCCCGGAAGTACGTCCCAGTCACATAGGCAGAAGAAATGATGTGCTTCTGGGATGAAGAAGAGGATTTTTATCTGACCCAGAAGTGATAGGAGATCAGGGAATATAAAAGGACTATGGGAAATCCCAGACGATGAGCTGAGTTGGGAGGCAGGGTGGCTAAGCGTCTGGGAGTGGAGGATTGTTTATTTGATTATTGTGATTGTCATTGTAGTATTGATTGTTTATTGAAGTATAGTGGAGGTGGAGGTGCTTTGTGCACATTTATTATTATAATAAATAACATTTTGGACTTTTATCTGGTGTCTGATGGCTGGTCTGAGGGTTCAAGGGGTCGACAGTGCTTCTATTCATTCACACTACATTAGATTAGATTTCCAAAGGCAAATGAAATGTTTGTGGGAGATAATGCACTTTTACGTGTTGTTTTAATTGACTTTGTTTGTGGGAACTTTGTTTTTTGCCATTTTTGGCAATCTTCTGTGTATTCCTTTGCATGTTGTTTGACAGTTACTGGAGCCTTACTTACAAATCAGATTAATAAGTATTTGGACAATGACACAATTTTCATAATTTTGGCTCAAGAATAGAATTTCAGCTTTAAATCAAGGGGTTTAACAAAAATATTGTATTAGCTGTTTATAAAAGGCAGACATACATTATTTATATGTTGTTGCCCTGTTTTCAGGTGCTCAAAAGTACTTGGACAAACTAGCATAATCATGCATATAATACAACAACATTTATTTGTATAGCATGTTTTCATACAAATGATGTAGCTCAAAGTGCTTTACAAGATGAAGAAAGAAAAAAGAAAAAATACAAAAATTAGTCAATACTAATTAACAAAGAATAAAGTAAGGTCCGATGGCGAGGGAGGACAGAAAAAATAAAAAAGAACTCCAGAGGGCTGGAGAAAAAAACAAACTCTGCAGGGGTTCCAAGGTCACGAGACCACCCAGCCCCGACTAGGCATGATTATTATTATTATTATTATTATTATTATTATTATATAATTATTTTCAATATTTGCTTGAAAATCCTTTGCAGTCAATAACTGCCTGAAGTCTGGAACACATGGCCATCACCAAGTACTGGGTTTCCACTCTAGTGATACTTTGCTAGGCCTTCACTGCTGCTATCTTCAGCTGCTGCTTGTTCATTGGTCTTTCTGCCATCAGTTTTGCCTTCAGTGGGTGAAATGCATCTCCAATAGGACTGAGGTTAGTTGATTGACTTGGCCACTGAATAATTTCCACTGAATAATTTTCAACTTCTTTGCCTAGAAAAGCACTTGGTTTACCACTGTCACATTTATTTTATTTTATCCGTAATGTGAAGAATCATCAGTTTTGTAGCGTTTGGCTGAATCAGAGCAAATGTTATAGCTCTATACACTTCAGAATTCATCCTGCTACTTCTGCTAGCAGTCATATCATTAATAAACACTAGTGACTGACTTCCATTCACAGCCATGCATGATCATCCCATAAAGCTGCTTCTACCATGTTTCACAAATGACGTGGTATTAAACAGGTCATGTGACATTTCTCCTCTTCTCTTTCCAACATTGTGGTATATATTGATCTTAGTTTCCTTTGTCCAAAAAAAATTGTTCCAGAACTGGACAGGCTTTTAAATATTTTTTTCTGGCAAAGTCTAATCTGTCCTTTCTATGCTTATGGTAAACACTCCATCTTTATTTTCATGAAGTCTTCTCTTATAAACTTTAGCAATGATAGGTCTAAATCCTGGAGAGTGTTCTTGTTGTATAAATGTTGTGAGGGGATTCTTCTTCCTGACTGTATACCCACACACAAGCAAATACACACCAAAATGTGCTGTCAGAAGCACACATCACGAATAAAGAAGGGTGAAACTTGAACTTCCATCCATCCATCCATTATCCAACCCGCAATAATTGGTTGTCAAAATATACAATTTAAGAACATAAAATAATTTTAAAAAGAACATTCAGCCCATATTTCACATCAATTTTTGTTCACTTCACTTGTGCAACATTTAGTTAAAATTTTAAAGGTCCCCAAAATATTACTTTTTTCTACACCACTTGGTAAGCTGTTCCATTTATCTACTTGTATATTTCTAATGTTTCATTGTTAGTATGAATTTTGCCCTTTACCAGCTATCATCTGTGTGTGCTTTCAGCATGATAATAAATCTCACTCTGACGAAATTGTTGTAATCCAGAAATATGGACTACATCAGTCACAACTAACAGGGACACTAAAATGAAAAAAATAAAATTTATAGAACACAATGTAATACTGAGTCACTTTGATTTTGGTAGCAAAAGAAGCAAAACATGGAGCAAAACCCCTTACAGACCATTAAGCATTAATAGTACATAGAGTTCACAACACCATACATCACCTCGAAGCTCTGCACAGTCCGAGTGAGTTTCTTTGCTAAAACATAAAGAGCCCTGAAGAACAAACTGCCCTAAAAACAACAAAAACACAGCAAAAAATGTTTTTTAAAACACAAGGAAAATTCAAATGTAAAATTCTGCATTACAGATGGTAAAGGTGTTCCTAATTTTTAGAAGTAAAATTAGGTCCTCTGTTACAGTGTCTAACCATGGCTGCCAAGATGATACAATCATCACTCTGTGACAACAAATGTCAACCAAATGTCCATGGCCCCTGTGACATTGTCATACGGCAGCCATTTTGAATCCTTAGAAACCACAAATTAATACAGAAAAAGAAAACGCTAATAAAAACAATAAAAACTAATAAAAACTTTATTAAATCCAGTCTAGAAATATTTTTGAGCAAATTATTCCATTCTTGCGAAACACATTTTTTCTGCATCAATATCATTTCTACTATAACAACAGTTATTCATATTTTCTTAATTATGTGTTCAATTTAATTTTTTTTTGATTTTTAGTTTATTTCCTTCTGCTGCCTATTCATGACAACTATATTCATGTTTGGGCTTTCCCACATCTGTATGATTTTTATCAGGGTCCATGGCCTTTCCTCTCATATCCCAAAGCCTTTAATGGTATGATAACTGGCAAATGTACAGTAAAGCTGCCTGGTATGAGTGATTGTTCATTGCAATGAACTGCCTTGTTTTGGAGTGGCTCTATTCTACAACCTTTTACTACCAGAAGAGACTCTGAATCCCTAAGAGCAAAAATGGATGGATGGATTTTACTGTAATTTAAAAAGCATTCAGAAAGACTGTATTCAAGCAACATAAATCATATAGTTTTGTTTCCTTACCTATAAAGAAAAAGGAGAAATGTGTTTCATGAAACTGAAAAATTATTGGGTGCAGTTAAGAATCGTCATCTCTAGGATTGTTTGCATTTAAGGAAGGATTTTTCAGACAGCATAAAAATATTCCATTTCTGTTAAATCCTGATTTGCCACACAATTACTGATGCAGAACACACATCAGTTTCATAATCACAAACCTAATTTTGTTGATGCTGGAGGGTGGGGTGGGGGGGTTATGTCATATCATGCAGAACCTCTCAGGAGGCAGATGGTAATGAAATTCTGTAAGCTTTGTTGGCTGTATAATTAAATCCATCCCCCCCCCCTTTCTAATACATACTAGCACTGATGACGACTTATCTCCAAGGCAATCAACATTCTGGACAGGTTTGCGTACACTGTTATCACCCTGCAGATAGTTGACAGAAATGAGCTTGCCTTTAATATCTTGGTTTTCATTTCTTTTATTATTAGCAATTCTTTGGATATGCTTGGCAGTTTGGCAAGCAGTGCAATTAAAACCTGCTCTGACAGTCATACATGTCTAACTGTTGAGCCAATCTTGCAGTCTCAGGCTTATCTAAGACAATATACTGTCATTCAAAACATCTCCTTATTTTTCTGTTACTTTTCCATTCTTGCCCAACCATTTTACTATGATTCCATTCCACCCTTGGTATATTCCTGTTGTCTTTGTTTTGACATTTTTGTTTTTGCCATGTACTTTAAAGAAGCATTTTTTATAATCAACGACTTAAGTTATATCAATCCTCCAATGTCATTGTTACTTGCAATGTTACAGTAACAAGATGGTAAAGGCAGTTTTAAAAGAATCTCGACCAAGGTCATAGTCTGACATTGTGCCATTTGTACATAAATCCAACTTAGGCACTGTCACTTATAGGTTTATTATTAGTGTTTTTATTAGTGTCCATCCATATTGTAAATTACACCCAAATCAACAAGCTATTTCAAAGCAATTGTTAAAAGTCAATGTTACACACTTCAGTGGTCTTAATGAAGAAATCTGCTGGGTAAAGTTAATAAAAATTTACATCAGTGTCGATAACACTTTTCAAAATAATGATCTAAAGCATGAAAAGTGCCTATACCTACCCTTCATATGCAGCATTTACCATTTTGTGACATTTGTGTTTTTTCAACGCCATCCAGAAATCCTTTAGGTGATCTCTCCACCACTGGTTTCAGCTGTATTTGATTTTTCACTTCTCATTTAAACATTTAAGTAAAATTTTACACATGGGTAGTGAACTGTGTGTATTTGAACTGCAGTAGAAACTCTGGGGTTTTCACTCCTATAGTCCCACATGTGCAGCATGAAGAATTGGTTTGCATTTTCATTTTTTAATACTCTGTCATTGCATGTTGCCATTTTAGAAGAACCATCTCTAATCCAATCAGATAAATAATTCCTCTGTAATTGAGAGTGACATAAGAAAAGTAAATGTGAAAATGTAACAAAAAGTGCCTGTTGAAAGAAATTTATATACTAAAATGTTAAGATATAGAATTTCAGAGTTCAAGATACTATGTGACTGGAAGATCTTATTATTTGAAACCATGCAGGAAAATATCAGCTTTTGAATTTCTTTAATTTTTTATAATATATAAAGCTCAAAATCTGTGCATGTACCTGTGTGTGTATCTAGTGACTCAGAGCAAGTGAAACAACTAGAACAGACTAAAGTCAGATTAGCAGTGAAATGAACTAGAGCTTAAAGCTTTTTTCTGTACAATGCCAGGTGCTTCTTCTAGTTAATTAATAAAATAAATATATGCTGAATCTTTTGTTATTTGTGCACTGACTACTGGTAGCTGTGAAATTATAATATGTATGCAACTCGATTGCAAAGGAAAGATGTTTGGCAGAGATTAAGGCTGTTTAATCATACAACAATTAAAGTTTGACTATTCACAGTAAAAAAGTAAATGTTAAAATATATTTCTATGGAGATTAGAAGCTCTAAGTCAGTGACTCTTAACCTTTTTTGAGTCACAAACCCCTTAAAGAATCTGATGAAACCTATGGACTCCCTTCCCCTGAAATATTCACATAAACACAACTCTGTATGCAATGAATGTAATGTACTTTATTTATCGAGATTTGATTGTCTCATACATATATGACATACACAAAGTATTATGAAACTTTAAAGTAAACAATCTAAAAAAAACACTCAGTAATGGCCACTCATTATAATTATGAAATATAATCCTCTTGTGCAAATTAGAACAGATCTACTACTACTACATTTTCTACTACCATTGCTACTACTACTGCCACTACATCTACTCTTAATCAACAGTACCGGGATGTATAGTGAATATTAATGTTAATTTTTTTCTGACCCTACAGACCCCCTGAATCCCATCCATGTACCCCCTTGGGGGGGGACACTGACCTCAGGTTAAGAACCTGTGCTCTAGGTAGTTATTGTACAATTCTACCTTACATGTCCTTTTACGTATTATCAGTATATTTTTGCTTTTTTTGCTCACGATGTGTCAGAAAAACATGAAATGCTTAAGACTCACATACAGACCTTCAAACGAAAGTGATACTTGAAAACACAGCCTTTCACAAAAGCAGAACTTTCTGTGCATTAAAACTACTGTGATCAAAGAGAAAAGAGGAACTGAGACACTTCATGTGCCTGTCACACAAATGTAAAATTGATCGTTTAAACACATCAGTCAAATCCATGACTTTATTTTACTCCCATCTATGTGGATTTTCGGCTCCCAGGTCCAGAAGATGTAAAGCCACTGCTCATCTCTCTAATATAAATCAGGTCACTTTGATTCAATTGGTATATTTTACAATAGAAGTAATCAAAAAAACTAAATGTTTCATTGGAATAATCTTTAAGTATTTCCTCCTCATTATAATTTAGCAAATATTTATATTCACAGCAATGTAAAAATTCACAGTAAACTTTTAAAACAAATCACAAGTGTAGGATATCTGGTGGAAGGTAGATTTGAGTAATTTACCATAGCAAGGAAATACACTGAGATCTAAACACATGCAAATTGTTCACTGTGATGTGCTGTCAAAACCAGATAGCAGTGAGTTTACTGACAAAGTTATGGCTTTTGATAGATTCTGATTTAATTAGAAGGTGAACCTCTGGAACCAGAAAAAATGCATAGTCAGGGTCAAACTAACGTTAGAAGTTATTACGAAATTTATTTAAATACAAAACAAATTACAATATAAAAGATTAAATGAATGTAATATAAAGTACAGTAATCTTAACTTTTTCCTATCTATTGAATAGTCTCAATAATAAAGTATAAATGTAAATAACACATGACAAAAAAGAACATTTTTATAATCTAGTAACATTGATACAGGAGATTCTGCTCTCCTCCCCTTTCTTTATAAAATGGAATCCCAGATTAGTTAATCCGGGACATTGGATGTTGTTGAATGCTGAAGGAGAATCCTGAAAAAGTGCTCTGACATATGAACAAGGCTTATCAAGAATAGGATGGATTTGATGTAAGAAACCCAGCAGAGCATCTTCCACACTTCTGTTTGCAAAGTAAGCAAATTGGTGGTTTTCTTGAAATGAGTTTGCCTCTGTCATGTCTTTAACCAACTGTTCAAAGCATTTAATTGTTAACAGAAGTGAGTGCTATGGTGGTCTATCATGACCTGGACTGCTTGGCCTGGAGACCTTAGGAACTGGGGTAATGAGTAAATGTTTCCACAGCGCAAGTATCATACCACAGGGATCACTTAAAAAAAGCAAATGAAAAACTGGAGAGAGCTAGTTAAAGCAGAACTTGAAGAGCTGAACTGATATGCCATCTGGTCCCACTGCCCTGTTGGTTTTTACCTGCCATAACTTTTACTCCAATTGAGTTAAACTGACCTTCATCCCAACAGTATTCCTAATATTTCTACAAAGCATCTCCCTTACTTCTACATTTTGGATACCAGAAACATTGGTTTCAAATCAGTTCATCTGTTAACAGCTTATGGTCCTTATCTATTGGGAAGTTCACAATTTAAAAAAAAAATCCAATCCTGTTATTATTTTTGGGTCTTTCCAACCCTATTTTGGATTGTTATCACTAAACCACCTCTTGATTACTTCTCCATACATCTTGGAACATTCCTGACACTCTTCTAAAATTCTGATGAAACAGTAGAATCAGCTCAGACAGAAGGATAGATTGTTTGCAAATGTACTAATATAAAAGCATACTGTTTTCTGAATGTTCGTTATGCTACAGTTAATTCACTTGATTGTAATCATTCTGTAACAATATAATAATGCATGGAAAGGCCACACTATTCCAATTACCAAGGCAGCTTGTAGCATTGTTAGAAGACATTGCAAATGGAAGAATTAGAAGAGAGTGCGTATTTACAGATCATACTGACTTCCTGTCCCATGATAATGAGCCAACAGCTATTCTCTTAGAGCTGTGTGCT
Source organism: Erpetoichthys calabaricus (assembly GCF_900747795.2). Lineage (NCBI taxonomy): Eukaryota > Metazoa > Chordata > Cladistia > Polypteriformes > Polypteridae > Erpetoichthys > Erpetoichthys calabaricus. Next base: position 79,086,747 of record NC_041395.2, read on the forward strand.
GTTAGAATACTAGGATGTTTACTTGATATTATTTCTATGATGAAATGTATTAAAGTATGTATATTACATTTTACAGACAAATTAATAACATTAAAATAATATATACTGTTAATAATTAAACATGTGGAAGCACTGCAGCCTCGCAGTAAGGGGATCACATTCTGCGTGTCCCCTAACAGGAGTTTGTATATTTTCCTGGTGGGTCTCCTCTGCGTGCTTCAGTATCCTTCTAAACGGATGTAGGTTAGGGGATTTGGTGATGCTAACTTGACGCTACTAGTGTATGTGTGTGCTCATATTCACCCTGCGATGAGCTGGTGTTCCATCCAGGGACTGCTCCTGCCTCACTCTTGATGGTTGCTGGGACTGGCATGACCCTCGAGGGCCAGAATAATTAAACATGTATAACAAAGATTTTTCAATGTTCCTTAAAAGTTTTGAAGAATCAACGTTCTAAGCTTACAGCTGGTTTTACATTTATTGCAGATACTTATTGTGTGGTGATTGGTTACGTGGATAAAGAAAATGGAAGGACAGGAATTGGGGGTTGGTATGTTTGACAGAGACAGTACTGCTGCAATTAATTATTCCATCCAGGGTTATGCCTGTCTCAGCAAGCATCGTGCGTGAAGCAGGAACAATCCCATGATGTGGCGCTAGCTCATCACTACCGCTGTAACACAGTGCCCCCACATGTTTAATACATGTTTTAATGCATTTCATCATGAAAATGATATCAAGTATACATCATACTATTCTAAAATGTTCAAAGAGCTGTAATATCATGAATGTAATGTGTTCTGTATGACGATCACTGACTGCATGCTCCTGTCGGTGTAAGAGAAAGCCTGTTTAAGAAGCACATAGTGATTAATGACTGGGTTGGGGAACACTTAGAATACAAAGCATTTAACATGCTACGTTAGTTACGATGGGTTTTAAGAAACTCTAGTAAAATAAACATTGATTTTAAGATGAAGTTTACAACATTATACTTTAATGACTAAATACTACGAGAGTAAACTGGAAATTTCAAGAATGAAGTCAATATTTCAACTTTAATCTCAACATAGACCTATTTTTTAGACAGTGGGCTGTCACTTGCTTCTTCACATCAACTTTGATATGTGACCACTTCTTTTTTATTTTAGGCACTGTGTGATTTTCTGAACTTAAAATTTTGTGTGCCTCTGCCATGCTGTACTACTCCTTCAATTTCCATTTCTTGCTTATACCACTGCTTAAGCCACCAAATAGTATGTTTTTCCTTTCCTACACTTCACTGAGCAGGAATTCCATTTCACATTCGCTGAAATTCTTCTTTTTTACATGTGCTTTTGCCATTGTCTTTTAACAAACACTGGAAAGAAGGGGATATTTATATTGATTTTCATATTCAAATATGCAAAATTCAAAGGGAGTAAAGGTGGGGCTATAGGCACTTGCATGTGCATTAAAATTCACATTGATTGGGATTTATAAAGGGGAAGTGCGTGGAACTTTGCTTACTCAGTTTTATGCATCTGAAATTATTCGGGCGTATGCACATTTCCAGTTTTGTCCATAGGCCATGTTTTAGTGTGAATTCTATGCACGGCGTTATACATGAGGCCCCAGGTGACTATGTTCCCAGGTCTTCTTTTACAGGTTTAAAGGCCATGGTGACATCATATACCTGCACATGCCATGCCCATCACATAGTGCTATGACAGTCTTGTATTCTGGGGAACAACTGAGAAACTAAACACCAGGGACAACCTAAAAAAGATATTAAACTAACAGTGGGACCATACACTGGTATCAGCTAACATGATCAAGAAGCAAATCATGAAAAAATAACATAATTTTAAGATATATATTTAAAATAATTCTGAGTAATTCCATTTAACATTAAACCCTACAAATATATCAATGCATTTCATTTTGCTAATTTTTCTCAAAATGTTTCTGAGTATGAACTTCCTTTCAAAAAAGCAGCGGTTTTGTGATTCAGAGGTGAAAGAGAAAATAGATTTAAGCTAGATTGCATAGTGTGTATGTCAACTGTCACATTTACACTTAAAATATTTAGTAAGTTGTAAATTTTAATGCGTAGGATGTCAAGTGATAGACAAAATAGTACATTATAAATAACAAATTCCTTCCCTAGCAGGTCATGTTACCCTAAATGAGAACCACTGTATTTTTTTATGTAATTTGTCAATTATTATTTGTGAAACAATTATACTTGTGTTATTTCTAATGAGCTAACCAACAAAGATTGAGAAAGAAGTAACTAAAATACTTTAACTTACTATCTCTGTTTCTAATGGTTTCAACAGAGGGAAGATATGACATTTGTGACATCATTTTCCTACAAAAATGACATATCTTCTTGACAATAAAATTAGAATTACACAATTACTGACAGCAAAGACTCTAATTCACTCTTTAATTTCCCTTGAGAAATACATGTTAAAATATCTAAATAGCTCCTACTTTAGAGTCAGCTCGCAGTGCAGCAGGCTAATGCTATATTACCATGCTGCTGTTACTTTATAATAAGGTGGCAAATCCATTTCAATTAATTTACATATAAAGAGACACTGAATTCATGTGTATTTGAAAATATGTACTTAATGACAAATTTAATGCTCACATTTAAAATATGAATTAAACTTATGTGTAATAATTACAGTGAGCATACATATTGCACACATAAAAAGCATTAAAGATACCTTTTCAAAACAATAAATGAATCAGTGCTTTAAGTAAATCCAAGACTTCAAGCTAAAATATTTACCATCAGAACATTAGCAGACCTATTCATATGGCTTAATATTTAATCATTTATTGCATCTACTATCTGCACAATAATCACCAGCATTTATTGTCATTGTTGTCACTATCGGGGCTTCACCACATGCTCATTAGGCAAACTACAGGGTGTGGATTAAATGCCAAAGGGAGGCTGTCTTGTGGCTACAGCTATTCTTCTGTTGATTGTCTGTTGAATTCTGTAATTATTCGTATCACTTTGCCCCTGAGTGGGAACAAACCTCAAGTTATTCTGTAACTGTCAATTAAAGTTTAATTAAAATTTTAGTAACTGATTGTATCATATTCATTACAGGCACAGAATTATCTAATCCCATCTACGAAAAATTAAACTTAATCTCTTAATATTGTTAATGAACGTGAACCTATTCTTATATTATACAGCATAATGCAAAGCAGGAATTCACTCTTACTGGATGTTATGAATTAGGGTCAGGACCATGGTGAAGTGGGTGTGGGGGCTTCAAATAAGTCACCTTAGCAAGCCTGGATCTTTATCGGCCAGTCCAAAATAGCCTCACTCCACACCAGCCATCCCCAACACCATTAACCGCAGGATTCAACCTAACCATGCCCACAAGTTCAAAATATATTTTAAGTTCTAAAATACCTTAAATGCCTCTCAAGGAAAAGGAAACTATGAAAATTATTCGGGTTGCACAGACAATCCAACCCAAAAAGACTTCATGAATAAGAATATTTATTCAAAAATACAAAATACAACAAAAAGTCTGAATAGGTAATACTCAGAGAACAAGTCTGTAAACACCATCTGTAATCAGAACCCAGAAACCAAAGCAGGAGGGTAAAAAAAAAAGAAAATCCAAACAAAAAACAACAATAAACACAATGACTCCTTCTAAATGCAGTACACCCATCCTGAGATGTCTTCCTTTGGTCAAAGGGAGGTTTAAAAAGTGGTGACATCTGAGTGGCTATGAGAACACATAAACACAAGGGACATAAGGAAACAATATCTTATGCATAGAACACAAATAATAAACTTTTTAACAATATTAACAAAGTACATAATAAGAATAAACATATCAAAAATAATTAAAAATAAACAAAGAAGAACATATGTAGAACATAAATAGAAGCTAGGTTACACATCCTGGCTGAAACATCACATTGGCTGTGCCATGTAGATCATACAAACACCCTTATAAGTTAATTTAATTAATAAACATTACTAAAGAGTTTTTACAATAAAACACGTGACTCATCTTATGTCAATGGAGGCCCTACCTAAGATATTAATAAATGAAATACCAAGCACAAAGTGTGTCTAATGGGCTCTGGTCAGGTAAGTACAATGGGGAAGAATTTTGGTGATGCATAAAGCAATAAGCCTCTTGTGTTAAAAGACACCACCGTGCAACCTTGAGAAGCCACACACATTTTTCTTTTGTTCCCCTGCAAATGATTCCCTCTGTGCTCCCGGCCCCTTTTCTGCTTTCTTACATTTTGTGTTAAGTAGTGCACTGACTCACTTGATTAATGAAAAGAAATATACTGTACTTCAATTGTTAGTTAACATTGATGCACATGCAGAATTTGATCATATTTTATGAGCAACATTTTTTATTTGAAAAGTACACTTTTGTGCATTTAGTTATGCTTTATTTTTCATATATTAATTACATAACCACAGCTTTTCCCAGAGAACATTTTCACACTCCATTTAGTTACAAGCTCTGTTCAACCAAAGTCGGTAACAGTCCAGAGGAACGCAGAGAGCTTATCAGAATTCATAGTAAAAACACACAGGATGCCAAAGCCCATATTTCATACAAAACAAAAATCTTGCATTAATAATTTGAAATGTGTAAATGGCTTAGCTTCCTTTTAACATGTTAAGATCATTCAGACTTATTCATCAGTGTGTACTCTCTGATTACAAGATAATAATTATTTTAGAATTGAAAGGATTAACTAGACAATTGCAAGCAACATTGACTGGGGATTATGCAGAAACTGAAAATACCTAATGTGTAAAAAACAATTCTTAGAAGACAAATAATGCATGCAAATAAAGGCTTATCTTTTGTGTACATGAACAGGTTGTATTTTTGGCTAACTGGATTCCAAAACAATTTGATTACATTAAAGTGTATTTTTGCAAAAATAACTGCAGAATGTTTTGGTATACTATGTCTTCATTTTGTACTATGCAATACAATACAACTCTTACTCTACATTCCACTGGATAAAAAATATTAGGCAGCTTTTTTTTTCTTGTTCTAGTCTATAACAGACAGCATTACAGATGTCATGAAGTAATAGTTTCTACTAAAAAGAAGTAAAAATTTTAACAAAGAAAGGTAGCTGTATATCTAGTTTCCAGGAGTTGCTGGCTCAGTAAAAGCTTGTCACTGCCAAAGGGCCTATCAGTGTGTGTAATAGGGCACTAGAAAAATCAAAGGGTCTTTCTGTACATGACAGAGAAGAAAGGCAAGAGTTGCTTGGGGTCAGTAAACCCTGTCAGTCACTGTGCCCTGAAATGACAACAGGGAGGATGTGATTTCATTTCTTGTTTGTGTATTGAGCTATTTCTTTCTGTGCTTTTGTCTCAACCTCCTCTTGTCGCCTAATTCCATGTTACTTTTCTCTTTCTATTTGTTTTCATCCCTGGCAGAACATAATTTTGGACCATTTCAAAATGAGCAGTCCTAACATGATGTGACTATTTGCCATTTTAACACTAGAATCCCTGAAGCTTACGATTTTTTTCGTTGTCCCTAATCTCCTTAAATTTTCCTGACATATGCCAAAAACCTTGTTGCTCCTTATCACTGTGCTAATAGCTCACTCTTGTTTTGCAAATTTGTAGATTAGCAGAATGCAGCCTGCTACACACCCCACCCTCCATTCAGTCAAATGAAGACATCGCCCTGCTGAAATCCTCACAGCTGAAGTCTGTGTTGAAGTGTTTATCTTGCGATGTGTTTGTAAGGAATTACTGTATACAGGTAATGAAATACTGTGATTTGAAATGCAAATATTTCGTGTGTGTTTCCTTGTAAATATAGAATGACAGAGGAAATGCGAGGCAAGAAATGCTCAACACATGGCTAAAACAGAAAATGTTTTCATATGTTATAGTAATAATGGCATAATTTTGATGTGAAGTGTAGGATGTGTGAAGACTGAAGCCCAACTATCCAATAAACACTTTCACAAATGGTGTAACAAAACAAGTATGCTTTTATTCAAGAAGAAAACCGAAGAAAAGGAAATTGCTGAATTGACATGTTGCTGAAGCCCAACTACCAGTCAGTACAAAGTAAGTAAAAGACGTTCACATACGTGTGTTTCATTTTCAATTAGTTGTCAGAGTAGAGATGTTGCTCTGTGACAATTCTGTGCAGATGGCGCAGAGAATAAGCTACAGCTTACCAGTCTCGTGGTAACAGGTTCGAATCCTGCGTTGTTTCTGCATGTATCCCTTTGAATAGTGAGCTGCTGTTGTTATTATCATATAACAAAAACATTTATTTGATGTGAGTCTGTAACATCCTGCTACCAACCAGACCACCCCATTTACAAAAATAACAGGTGCTGTAAGAAATTATGGTTAACAAAAAACTACAATATGCCATTGGCGTAGGCAAAGCTGTAGCAAGATGTGGTCAGATTTTACGGTCGAAGCTCTGTCTTATAAGTTGGTCAGCTCCCAAATGATACGCATCCTTCCAGGAGCTCCCTGCTTTTATAACTCGTGGACCTGAAGTTGCCCTCATTGTCCATCTTCTCAGAGCTGTGGGTAGAAAAAGAGACAAGGTGGTTATCAATTGTGTTTCCTGGTGTCCTGGGATGGTAGTGCTTGCCTTTGATGAGCCTATAAGGCAATCTTCCTTCAACAAATTTATCTTTCTTTATAAGTTACATATTTTGTAAAATTGAAGTTGCCAAACTTCTATAATATTTCACCATTGCACATACTTGAAAATATATTAACTAGTCATGAAAAGAATATTGGAAGCATTACCAAACTTCATCAATTACTGTTGCAGTGAGTACTGTAAAAGACTCACAGTAGGTCAGTACTCACCGCTAGGTCACTGCTGGAAAACCCATCAATAGGCCTATCAATATCACAGGCCATGAGAGGATTTTGATCATTGACAGCATTCTTTTTCACTTTGTGAAATGCTGGAACTAAGATGAAAGTTGAACAATGAACACTCCTCTCCAAATTAAAATTATCTAAAATATATGAGGAGTTGTGCCATAATTGTGGATGATACCAATTAACCCCAGCCTCACTCGGGCATTTGTTTTGGGTCTATTCAAAATTAACACCCTTTTGGGTTGATTTGTTTTTTTAGAACTTTAAAACAATCTAGACGAGAACAGGTCATTCAGCCCAACAAATCTTGCCAGTCCAATCCACCTGTTATCATAAAAAATAACATCAAGTCTAGTTTTTGAAAGTCTTGAAAGTCCTGCTGTCTGCCACACTGCTTGGTATCAGATCTATCAATAGTATAAAATGTATAATCATTACAAATCCTGTTAAAGAAGTATTTGGAGTTATTTCAGATAAGCTAAATTATCTGGTGATAAAGTAAACATCATTTCCAACATTGTTAGCTCATAAACTAATTCAATCAATTAGAAGGTAACAATTTACATTCCATAGTTTTAACGGGAAAATCATATATTATCTAATCCTGGGAAAAAATCTAATTTTCTTTGCATGTAATTGTGCAAAGCTCCTTTGAAGTTTGTCAAGATGTTATTAATGTTACTCTAAAATAAGTCTGCTGATCTCCTGCCTGTGTCACCACTAAACTCCTATTGTTTAATTATTAAAAGGATGTACTGTATAACATATTAGATCTTATTACTAATTAGCTCTCTGTTCTGGGTGGGGGTTTTAGTGTGGTTTATGATTACAAATCTTAATTGTTTCTGTGATGCATGGGGTTGATTGCATTATATGCTTAAACAGACTTTTTGAATCTCATAATTTTGTTTGCTGAAATTTGTGCTTGATTGTCATATTATATCACTTATAATAATTTGCACATTTTTGGAACAAATAAAACTTAAAAAAAAGAGTTGAAAAAACAACTAGGTGAAGTGCTGCTTTTCCTCCAGCAACTTCCATTAAATGTAATAGTTAACATCAACTGATGGATGCTGTGAAAGTAGCAAAATTTGAGGTGTGTTGCATTCAGCACAAAGAACCTCCTCCCTTTTCTGATGATCAAACGAAGTGTAGGGAGGTTTCCACAACCATGGAAAAGATAGAATTGCTTGAACCCATGGAACTGGTAAAAACAAGTCTCTGCTACAAAGAAATTAGTAATTACTAAAAAAAACAGTTTTTTAATTGTGAACATATCAGGACATATTGTAGCTAAGTATCTGAAAAATAAAAAAGAAACTAAACACTTGCTCTGTGTCATAGTTGGTAGGGTGGGTATTTCTTGTCAATTCCTTTAAGAAAATATTTTAATGATCACATTTTGTATTTCAGATAAGAACTAGTAGATTCAGGGTGAACAGATAATTTATCAGTTGAAGGGTGTTTTGTGATTTAAATCTCACAAGATTTATCTAAAAATGTAAAACAAACATTTTGTCAATTCACAGAAACCATTTTTGGTGGAAATATTGGAATATCTACGTGTTGTGCAAGTTGAAGCTCCACAGCATTAAACTAAAATATATATATTGTGGCAGGAGGCTGGGGGCCAGACCCAGCCGGGACACCTTGAAGGACCGGAAGGGGATCTATATGTCCCCCAGGCCACAAGGGGGCAACCGCCTGGGATAGCAAGGGGACCACGGGGAAGTGGCAGGGAGGCTCAAACCTGTGGGGGCCTGTGGCCACTGCCAGGGGGCGCCCCAAGCCTCATAAAGCCCGGGAGATCTACAGTTCCGCCACACCTGGGAAGGTGGAGGAAGGACTTCCAGCAACGCCCGGTGTGCTTCCGGGTGCTCATGCGGCACTTCCGCCACACCAGGAAGTGCCGCCAGAAAGAACATCAGCGAGCACCTGGAGCAGGTCTGGGTTTCTATAAAGGGGGCCGTCTTCCTACAGTCGGGGAGTGAGAGTCGGGAGCTGGAGGTGGACGAAGCTCCAGCGACAGAGGGAAGAAAGGCAGCCCACGGACGTTTGAAAGGCCCGTGATTAGGGGTGTGTAGTGCAGGAGCACTGTGTGCTGTGATGGGACTTTGTGTGAATAAACGTGTGTGTTTTTGTACTTATACTGGTGTCTGTCTGATGGTGTTCGGACCAGGTCTCACAATATATGTAGGTTTTTCAAAGTGTTATTCAACAGCTCACATTTGGGTTTCCTTGGATAAAGCAAAATAACTTGGTTATTGATTGGGATCCTAAAGAAATTGTTGCCTGGAGTACTTTCCTGTAAATCCAACTTACACTGGTGTTCCTCTGTGTTTCTCAGTGTCATGCTATACAAATCTTGTATTCATGTTATGGGGAGTTTCAGATTGTGTTTAGTAAGCAGAGATATACCAAGCCTAGCCTAAAGTCAAGGTGATGCCCTTTCTAGACCCAAGAGCCAGGCTAATATTAACAAATATTAGTAAACCCTGTATCAGTCTGGTGGAAGTTGTTTTGTCTACAAGAAGATTTAAGTCTGCGGAAGAATGATTAACCTCTTTTAAACTTTATTAAATCAGGTTACTGGCATGCATTTTCAGTAAATTGGATCTGCTAAATGCTTAGAATCTTATCAGAATATAGAAAGAGTGTTGAATGGATTAGTGCCTTCAACACTACTAATATGCTCTATGGATATCGGGTGACACCCTATGGATTAGCAGATGCACCAACATTTATTCTAAATTTTGTTAACAACATTTTTCAGGATACATTTTGGGTACTTTATTGTTAGTGTACATTGATGATACTGTAGTTTGACTTTCTCAAGCAACTTCAATGAAGTGCTCTACCAACTGCATAAGTGTAAACTGCTTGTTAACTTAGAAAAGTGAACAATTTAACTAAACTTTAGCACTGATTTTAGGGTATTAAATCAGTTCAGTGGTCTCTTCAATCACAAATCTTACAAAGAAATCTCATAGTAAATTTATGTGAACAAGTGAAGCCAAAAAAGCATTTCAACAATAGTTATTTACCTCTGCTCTTTACTTAATCACTGAAGTGCCTCCATTTAATCTGAGGTAAAATTAGAGGCTGTGACACCCTGTGCAGTGGTAAGGATGGCACCAGACTACATACTGAGGGTCTTTCTGGATGAGAAAAATAAAAACAGGGTTTTTATTTACAGGTGCACAAAAAAAATAGTATGATGGCAGGCTTTTTTACACAGTCCTCACTGCAACTGACACACAAATGTTCAAAGAAGCAATGTCCCAAAAATAGTGAAACTGTACAATATTTATTATGAGAATTTCAAGATCCCAAATGAAAAAGAAACAAAACAATAAATGTATATACACAAAAAATTGGTAGTCTGCCTAAATAGTCTACCTACCTAAATAAAAATACAACCAGGAAGACGCTGCACAAAAAACACAACCCTTTCAACAATACAATCCACAAGAAAATATTTACAAAGACAAAAATCTGTGTATGTATAAAAAGTGCACCACAAGCCCAACTCATATAAATACCTCCACCAAAACTATACTATAACTAGAAGATATTTATATCTTTATGCACAAAACGAGAATTAATACAAAGTAAGGCACAAGCCACAACGCTTGATGTACTATTAAGATTAAGCTACACCAAACTCTCACTCACCACCATGCCTGACTTAATGACAACTCCTGCAGTGCCTTTTATACTCGACGCTGTTTTACCAACCATTCAACAACCACTGTGTTCCCCCCTAATCAATCATGGGTAACGTGAGCATGTCCTTACATCATGTTGCATCCACCCCTGCAGGGCCTCTATTAAACTACTGGCAGCATTTCAGATGCACATGTATGCACATACTGTACACATGGAAATCTGTATCTAAGGTAAGTTAATACTGTACCTTTCTTTCTAATGCTATTATTATAATTAAACTCTGGTATCCCTTTTCCTTTTCACGGTACACTAAATGCTTTGTACCTCTTTTCTTTTACTTCAGAAGTGGATGGCCACAAGCCACTGGGATGGAGCCAGGCTGTACATGGAGCCACGTAGGCCTTTGCATCTCCCTACAGTCGGAATGGCCAGCAAAGTGTAGCACTGCCCCACTGAAGCAGAGTGGAAATGCTAGCGAAAGTGTTAAATTCTTGATTGTTACATAGGAGAGGTAAATGCTGTTTTCCTTTCTGTTCTTCTCCCTTTTAAACAAACGAGCAGATGTTTAAAAAAATATTTTTCTCACGTTGGTAATGCCTGGGCAGGCAGATTACCACAGAGGCATCAAGTATCAGAGTAGGAGCAATATCAGAAAGCTCTGTCCTGTGCTTAGTTCAAAAAGCTAACGATAACAGAGCAAAATTATAACATCGAAAACACAAAAGTGTTAATCAAGTAAATTGTTCCTGAAAGAGTGATGCATCTGGCTTGAGGGAGCCAAATTACATTTCACGATTTATACAAATCACAAAATTCTGATACAGTATTTCAAAGCAGCAAAATGTCTTAATGCCATGCAAGCTTGGTGTATTTTTTTCTTTAGTAGTTTTTAATTTATTTCTTATCAGGAATGCAAACAGAATAAGAAAGCCGATTCACTTTCTACAACATTTGAATATTTGAGGAACCCAAGAGTATAAAAGCAACTGAGAGGGTTTTGGACACTCTGTGTAGCTTGATATCACCAAAACAAGCAGTGCAAGTGAATCAAAACCTCCCCACCCAGTTAACATCAAATAAAATCAATGTTGCTAGGGAATTTAGGGGAGAAGTAATTTGTAATGGCTTGTGAAGTATGTAGTTGAGTGAGGTCAATGTATGTTTTTTAGATGGAATTATTATAACCTATATCCCATCTTTTCTCCAAGTATGGTATGGGGGAGGAGGGAGGGCATCTTTTGTATGGATTTAATAATATTTCAGCTAAAACATGGCTTAATGTGTTTATTATGAATGTTGTTTGACTTCATGAGTTTCCTGAGTCAATAATGTTGAAAAGGGGTTGTTTCAGTTTATGGCAGTTTCAATGCTCTGAAATTGGTTGTGAAGTGAATTTAACCTCAAGATGTCATCCAGAGTCAAACTGACTCACATAATGAGTTAATCAAGGCTAAGAAAAGTGACAATTAACTCCTTACAATTTGAGTGGATGTTTGCATTATCATTTGATGAATTTGTCGTAAATACTTTTATTTATTCCACTTTCACACTATTGCCTTTTGAATACCTATACAGCTATAAATTCCCATTGTTGGATGTGACTTCTGTAAGTGTGTCAGTTCCTCGTTTGGTGGACTTCTTGTCCAGGCTACATTCAGTATAGGGTACAATATGAGAGAACATGAATGAGGTCAACACCCTTGCCAAACAATTTACCAGTCATAAACGTTGCCAGGCTAGAGAGTACAGGACTGGGCAAATTGTGTGGTTATGCTGGACATCTATTTGATGGTTCGGTCTTGCAAACTTGCACTTCACTCTTTTGAACTAGATTGTTAAGTGTTAATAGCTTTCCTGGGCCATTTTAATATTCAGCACACATTTGGTTCTTTGTGGTTGAATACAAAGTTCAAAATATTTGAAATTAAATTATCTTCTGGTCCATGGCACTAGATAGATAGATAGATAGATAGATAGATAGATAGATAGATAGATAGATAGATAGATAGATAGATAGATAGATACTTTATTAATCCCAAGGGGAAATTCACATACTCCAGCCGCAGAATACTGATACAAAAAAACAATATTAAATTAAAGAGTAATAAAAATGTAGGTAAAAACAGACAATAACTTTGAATAATGTTAACGTTTACCCCCCCAGGTGGAAATGAAGAGTCGCATAGTTTGGGGGAGGAACAATCTCCTCAGTCTGTCAGTGGAGCAGGACAGTGACAGCAGTCTGTCACTGAAGCTGCTCATCTGTCTGGAGATGACACTGTTTAGTGGATGCAGTGGATTCTCCATAATTGATAGGAGCCTGCTGAGCGCTCGTCGCTCTGCCACGGATGTCAAAGTGTCCAGCTCCATGCCTACAATAGAGCCTGCCTTCCTCACCAGTTTGTCCAGGTGTGAGGCATCCTTCTTCTTTATGCTGCCTCCCCAGCACACCACTGCGTAGAAGAGAGCACTCGCCACAACCGTCTGATAGAACATCTGCAGCATCTTATTGCAGATGTTGAAGGGCGCCAGTCTTCTAAGGAAGTATAGCCGGCTCTGTCCTCTCTTGCACAGAGAATCAGTATTGGCAATCCAGTCCAATTTATCATCCAGCTGCACTTCCAGGTATTTATAGGACTGTACCCTCTGCACACAGTCACGGGGTCCAGGAGGGGCCTGGGCCTCCTAAAATCCACCACCAGCTCCTTGGTTTTGCTGGTGTTCAGGTGTAGGTGGCTTGAGTCGCACCATTTAACAAAGTCCTTGATGAGGTTCCTATACTCCTCCTCCTGCCCACTCCTGATGCAGCCCACGATAGCAGTGTCATCAGCGAACTTTTGCACGTGGCAGGATTCCGAGTTGTATTGGAAGTCCGATGTATATAGGCTGAACAGGACCGGAGAAAGTACAGTCCCCTGCAGCGCTCCTGTGTTGCTGACCACAATGTCAGACCTGCAGTTCCCGAGACGCACATACTGAGGTCTGTCTGTAAGATAGTCCACGATCCATGCCACTAGATATGAATCTACTCCCATCTCTGTCAGCTTGTCCCTAAGGGGCAGAGGTTGGATGGTGTTGAAGGCGCTAGAGAAGTCTAGAAACATAATTCTTACACCACCACTACCTTCTGTCCAAGTGGGAGAAGGATCGGTGTAGCATATAGATAATCCTCCGCTCCCACCTTGTCCTGGTATGCGAACTGCAGAGAGTCGAGGGCGTGGTGTACCTGTGGCCTCAGGTGGTGAAGCAGCAGCCGCTCCATGGTCTTCATCACATGTGACATCAGAGTGACAGGAAATCATATATATGTATATACAGTATATATATATAACGCCATGCATAGAATTCACACTAAAACATGGCATACAGACAAAATTGGAAATGTGCTGTGAAGAAATAAAGAGAGAATAAACAAAAATAAAGAGTTGGGGGATTTCCCCGTATAATATCTAGCAATTGAGTATTCTTGAAAGACTGATTCAACGGTCAATGATGCAAAAACAAACATTTGACAACCAGCATTGTTCTTCGTGGTTCTCGTGTGGAAGAATGGTGGGAAATGAGATACAGAAAGGAAGTGGAAATGATCTTGAAGGAAGTGATGTCAGTAGGGGGATGGAAATAACATCTTCATCAGGAGGCGAAAGTGAGATTATCAGGGTGAGCCGGAAGTGACGGCATCATAAAGGAACCAAAAATTATGTCATCAGTATGTGACCGGAAGTGATGTCTTTGGGAAAAGGAACCAGGAGTTAAGTCATCACGGGGAGCTGTAAGTGGTGCTATTGCGTGGGATTGAGGTGAGAATATTTGATTCATCTTCTGTTCTGTTAAAAGAAGAGAAAAGGCGTTAGCACTCTGTTCCAACACCCCATCTCTTGTTCTTTCACGCACCTTTGGACCCTTTGGCTGCCTCCTAAGCACACATGTGTGACAGTGCATACACACAAACCAATCCAGATGCATAAACTCATGGGTACGCTCATGGGTACACACACTTCCACAAACTCTGCCTTTGTAAAGCCAGCACCAGTGCAGCACACAGCTCCAAGAGGATATCTCTTGGAAACTGAAATTGACTTAGAAGCCAGTCATCATTATCTATAAATACATATTCTCTTCTAATTCTTCCATGTGTGATGTCTTCTAACAATGCTAAAGCAGCTATGATAGTTGGAATAGTTTGGCCATTCTATGCACCATTATATTGTTACTGGATGATTTCAATCAACTGAATTACATTTTTAAGTGATATGTAATTAATTTCATAATGGATGTGAATATGAAAAAGAGGGGAAACAACACAGAAACAGTATCACTGTTGTGACTCTAGGTGTCACCCTTTTGCAAAACCAAGCAGAAAAGTGCGTAAGCGTGGCATGAGGCTGCCATGAAAATGTACGTGGCTTTCTACAAAGTTTAGTTTTTATACATCTCCAAGTGTGCATGGAAACAGGTGTACACATCATTTTTGTGGGTATGCACCGTTTATACATGAGGCCCTAGGCCTGTGCTGGTGTCCCTAGAAGGTCCCAGGAAGAGACTCCAGATCTTAAATCCGAGGAAGAGATTCCAGCTCTACACCGTAAGTGTCCATAGGATTGGTTTTAAAGCTGCTTTTAGTCAGAATTGGGTGATGAATTGGAGTCAAGGGCTCAGTAGTGTAAAGAAATGGGCAAGTCAATTTAGGTTAGGTAGATGCTTTTATTCGAGAGTGAAAGTTGTTTACAGCAGAAATGAACAAACATTTCTTAAAGAAGCCATGAGAAATGAAGTGATATGAACACACACCACAAATTTCAATATAAAAGAATATACAGGTCTAACTTTATTCCTTATAAACGTCATTAGAGCTCCCTAAACCCACTAAAATTCAAGATCCTTGTGTTACTTAAAATAAGAGTTCTTACATTTGGTGCTGTTGAGTTTTTAGAATCAAAATTGACAGTGTAATGGCACCACATAGATAAACAATTTTGCTATTAATTTAAAAATTGTTGTTTGGACAGGTTTTTTTAAACCCCAATATTCTCAAACCAATATATAAAAAGAAGTGAAAATATAGGTTTAATAAAAGTTTTATAAAAGAGTGTCATTAAGGTTTTCTCTCCTTTAAAACAATTTTAAGAAAGAACAGCTGTTTCTGCTCGCCAATCAAACTGATTTGATCTGTACTCAGAGCAAAGGTCAGTCTGTTGTTAGTAATAGTCTCTCCATCTCCACATTCTGCTCTTTTATTGTTGTTGAGGGGGAGGAGGTACAGTACATGCACACTTCTTAACAAAATCATCCACAGCAGGGCTACCATCTTGTAAAATACAGAGACAGTATCATTTGTAGATTTTATGGTATCCTTGTTTGTATTTGACCTCCAGCAGTTATTTGTATAAAGAAAAATAAATAGGATAATCCAAAGCCTTGAATTGACCTCATCAGTGTCACATTTGGCCACTGAAAATTCTGGTGTGGTCAAATGGGTCTGGGAGAAAGATTGTTCAGAGACATCCTGATAAGCCATGCAGAAGATGTGTGTATGCATGAGTAAGTGATTGAGTGAGTGTGTGAGAGGGAGATGATCAAGCACTTAAAGAGAAGAACGCACAGCACCTACTCCTCCGCTTAAAACATTTTGCTTGGATACATTACTGCTGGCAATCTTGGGAAGGATCCTGGCTTGTATCTTCTCTCTGATTTAGGAAAAGTGGGTGCAGTTGGTGTTTCCTTTGACCCATAGTGATGTGAAGCTGGTGG
The DNA here is from genome assembly GCF_900747795.2 of Erpetoichthys calabaricus. Lineage (NCBI taxonomy): Eukaryota > Metazoa > Chordata > Cladistia > Polypteriformes > Polypteridae > Erpetoichthys > Erpetoichthys calabaricus. The sequence continues at coordinate 79,103,059 of NC_041395.2, forward strand.
CATGAATGTCCCTGCAGACAACACAGGAGTGAAAAGATCATTGAAGCTACATGAAATGAGCCATGGAAGATTGAAGCAGCAGTGGCAGCTCTGGAGGGCAGCCAAGGAAGTAAACAGCCTCCAGTAAGCCTCACATGAGGGAACAAGGGAGTGACACTGCATTTCACAATGTCTTAGGGTACCAGCAGCAGGGATACTAAAATGTTAACCAAATATTGCCATAAAAATCACATAAAATGTAGATCTATCAATATATTGTTAAACAGTACCATGACCAATATTATATTTCTCAACATCACATTCTTAGCCATGTCTGCAGAAATATAAATTAATATTTATAAATTTACAGTTTCTGTTCAATAGTCAAAGCCCAAAGTCGTACTGTAGATAAAAAATTGAAAAGTAATTAGTAATAATAATGATGATTACTCCAAAATAGGTTTATACATGCTTTAAATAGTCTCACAAAAAATCAACCAATGGATCACTTTAAAGGTGGAACTAAAAAGCTCAGGCTCCACATATACACTTTGGGGAAACGTATATCAAAAATGCTGCAGGATCCAAGGACCTGCCAAAGCAATCGGGAAACAGGCCAGTGGTGGCAGGGATGAAAAGAAATCGTTTTCTAAATAATACATCCTATTAAGCATAGCATGAAAAAATTGGAAAAATGTGATTATTAAAACTAAACTGTTTGGTATAAACATGTTATGAATATATAAATTTGTTCAAGTGAGTTCATTTTTGCACTACAGCACCATCTGCTGGGGGATGGGGGAAGTGCCCCACCTGCTCTTAATGTAGAGACCACTGAACCATGCGGTTGAAAGTAGCTCATAAGGGAAGCATCTATCCACATGTAAATTTGGGTTCTAGCCAACCAAGTTAGACACAGTGAACAGTTAGCACCTAAACCAAATTATGCCTCTGAATGATATTAAAACCACATGAAAAATCAATGCATAGCAACAATTATAATAAATGCAACCTTCCAAGTTCTCATACATCATAGGCAGACGTGTAGCTGTGGTAACATATAACAAAAACCATTGCTCAGTATGGGTCTAGATAAGACAATACTTTTCTATTAAACTAACCAAGAAAGAAAGAAAGAACATTTATCTTCTTGTTGTTTTGCTTTTTTGCCAAAAACTGTTTATTCTTTATAACAAAGGTTCATTTTGAGTAGAAGTTCCAGCAATTCATCTAGTAAATAATTTTTGTTACTGTTTTGAGTGTTTGGTAGGACTGGTTGTTTTGCAGACTGGAACCATTCTGCTCCTGTCCAGTCCAGCAAGCTGTGAACAAAGGTTTAAACTGGTTTGTCTCTTTATGCCCTGGGGTTTTTCCCTCAGTTCTCCCTTGTTTGTGCGAAAACATCTGGTACTAATTAATCTAATATTACACATTGTTGGGATAAACCTGGCATAATGGTCAGAGCATGTCAGCTCCACACAGACAATGATCGGGCACAAGATTCAAACCCAGGATATACAGTAGGATCCATGAGGCAGGAGCACTAACTACTGTGCTACAGTAGGTTGTGGATAAGTGCTTTGAGTAGGTTAGGTTAGGTTAGCCTTTATTGTCTCTCTTTAGAGAAATTTATCCTGGACTTTCGAGAGAACACAAGAGAACAACAAAGAGTACCACAGTTGATGAGCTGTGTCACAACACTCAATTTCCTTTGTCCATATTAAAGACTACACAAAATATTATTGTTTAAACATTTCAAAATGAAAAAACACTTGCATATGGTAACATTTTAGAATTAGTAATTTTTAGTTAGATATAAACTATTGATTAAGTTGGACACCCTTTGATATCACATTTGTTAGACACGTCCACAGTAAGGGCTTGCTGTCTTAGTATAGTCAGTAGGGTGTGAGTTACACTTTATAATATGTGTCTGGGGAGTCATCAGAAGCATAGGTGACCTTAAAAGAGCTGTATATATGACTGTAAAGTATGCTTGTCAGTGTCAGCAAGGGCACAGGTATGCATCTTTTACCTAAGGCGGGCCTTAAGTAAGGACAGTTGTTTACTAGCTCATTGCTGAACTGGTACTAGTTGACATTTCAGCTAGACACTCATACCTTTTCTTTCATAACTTAAATTACAAGTAAAACTGAGATTTGTATTGATTCAGAAATTGGATGGATGGATGAACTAAAAATTAAGCAAATTGAATCTAGATCAGCTAAGAGGCCAAGTAGAAGCCTTCAAGCTAGCGAAGGGTGTTATTAAGAGCACCTGATAGGAATACTGTATAGCTTAATGAATGATTTATTATTTTATTGAATTCTACACTAGCTCGGGAAAACTATCCCTGCTTGAAGCCATATGAAATAAGACTTGTTGATTAGTTTAGCTTAGTTTGTTGTAATATGGTCCATATTGCAAAGAAATATTTATTGGCATGATTTCTTACATTCACGGTTGAAAATGGTAAATAAAGAAAGGAAATAGTAATACAGTCATGACCTTTAGCAGATAAAAATCTACATAAATGCGATATAGAGCATATCACAGAGAAATGTATATAAAGATGATGTCCAATATGAATTAAAGGGGAAAAAGGTTTTACAAATGCAGATGTGGGCTTTGATATTCCTGTATGTTTTGCCACATACCAAAAGAGAAGCAGTGTTTGTATTCTTGAGGTGAGTATGTTGTGAAATTGATCTGTTTAAATCCTGTTCCAATAATGATTGTACTGTACTATACTGTTATGATTTCTCATGATCAAAACTGAGCTTTGAGGTGTAATGATAGAAAATAACCTTTATATTTATGTTTATAGAAATTATTAATTACCTGTGCAGACCTACTTTTTTAGATGCCTGAGAAGGTAAGGACACTAGTGCACCCTCATATTTACTTCAGTTAATTGCCTGGACTATGTTTGACTTGTAATGTTGAGAGTATCCATGTAGTATAGCAGATTCAGTTACGTAAATAATAAGTGTGACCACTTGTTTGTTTCTAAAATTCAATACAATATTCCACAGTTTGACTGACATTAAAGAAAAGATAATCATCAGCTCACTACACTGCCAGGTTGTCGAAGGTCATATTATAGATTTGACAAGTTAATGCAAAAATGGAAACTTTATATACCCACATAGTCAAATATACGCAGGAAATAAATCAGGGGACTGAGCACATAGTACGAATGGGCATTTGTTTTGAGGGTCACCAATGACAATGTGTTGCCCCAGTTTTTACAGACTGAGGCCTACTAGTCAGAAAATGTAAATTGTAAACACATTTTCAAAGACCCAGGTCCATGATATATATGTTTATCATTCACATAAGCTGATGCATTACAAAGAATACAGGGAAAAACAGAAATAATTGTTTGTGAATTATAATTTATCTAAACCTGGCTTATTCCGTCTAGTTCAATATAGAACCATATGTACATATTCACTAAGTTAAGAGTACACTGTAATTTTTCTCTGCTTTGGTTCTGCATGGAAGTTTTGAGTATAAAGAAATATATTTTGTAATTTTGTGAATTTCCCCTTGGGGATTAATAAAGTATCTATCTATCTATCTATCTATCTATCTATCTATCTATCTATCTATCTATCTATCTATCTATCTAAAATATGGGTTGTTTATTGCATACTGATTTCATTTTATAAAAACAATCTTTCAATTATTTAAATGATTTTAAGCTTAAGGATAATTTGTTTTGCTTCAACTTTAGGAGAAAAAGGCTTATTACTAACCTCCAAAGGCAGCTCGTTTCAAATGTTGTTTCTGTGTCATTGCATGTCCTTTTTTCTAGCATTATAATATTGAACAGCTTTGTGAACTGCAAATAGGCACAATTACTCAAATAGCACTGGTCCAGACTATCATTGAATTGAGTTAAATATGTGCTAATATCAGCTTCTAGAGGCACTTCATTAATATTGATGTAAGTGCTACTGGGCAGTAGTCCAGGTAGGCCATTTTATTTATTGTAGTGAAAGGATTTTTTTCTCTTAAAACAAAATAGCAACAGAATATATGAGAAGTTAAAGAAGATCTTGGAGATGACAAACACCTTATTTAAACATATTTTAAGGACACAGATTTGTACAGTAGCAACTTTGTATTATTTGCCAATCATCCAGACCAAGTTGTACAATCATCAAGCACTGACAAAGGATCATCAAGCATCTTTGTGTTCTTCTTCAAAATGAATGACATAGGTATTACATTCATCTGAGAACTGGTGACAATTCTGTTGTGTTATGTGAATTATGGTGCTTCTAAGGGACAGCCCTGATGCAATTGTCATGTATTTCAGCAACTATTGACACCATACTACTGCCATATTTTCAGTTTTTTTTTTAAAGTTCATTACGTCAGGTATAAATGCAAAATACTGAGAATGTGGATGTCTCATTTAATCAGTTGTTTTTGACAGGAGAAAGAAGAAACCTCACTGCTGCTGAAACCTCAGGAAAAGAGACATTCAGGTAATATAAAAATTATAGAAGAACAATGAATAAATACATTTGGGTGTGCAGTTTTGTAATAGGCATTTAAAAGGATACAACAGATTGAAAAATGTGCCACAGTTTCCTCACAGTAGTAGTAGGCAACCCCACCAGACTGAGGAAGATGCAATGGCTGTAGAGATCTCTCTGCAAGAACTTGTTTTAATAACTTCACCCTATGTTACCAAAAATGAGTGCTTGACTCAACTAACTAGCTCTAATTGATCAGAACTATAAAGAAACACAATACTGAGAATAAGACTAGGAGTAAAAAAAAAAAGTCTGGGGTCCTGAAAAAGAACTGAAAAGCGTATGACCTAGCATATTATTAAATTTCCTTTAATCAAGATATTGGTAGTCATGACACCATATAATTATGCATGAATCCATGCCCATTTTATGATGTCTTGATGCCTAAGCAATCCTTGATTCTTGAAGGCAAAAGAAAAATACCAGCCAAGCAAAATAATATGATAAAAAAAAAACAAAGAAATCAGTGATTTAATATTACATAAACACAGTGTCATTTTCATTTCATTTCCAAGAGGATCCACAGGGCCACAGGTTTAAGGTTTATCTGCAGTCAGCCACATATCAATGAAGTAAAACACAGCTGTCTAATGATAAAATAGCTGCTTCCGTATTCAGCAGTTTGGACAAAGGCCAGAAGAAATCTGAGGAGTTGGGATTGAAAGTGCGATGGTATGTACCGTGAGATTTGTTATGTTTGAATAATTACTTACAGTTTAATTTTCCTTGTATAAACAGTTATAGTCACTTACATGTGGCAAATGAGGAAGTGTGAAGAGATCCTCCAGTAAGAAACTGTGGTGGAGGTGCACAACATTGCACTTCATGTGGGGAGGCACTTGAGGCATGTGTGAATCCCGGAAGGCACACCTCTGAGTAATACATCATGTCAACATTCCAGCGTAAACCTGAAGCTGCAAAGGAGAAGACACTGTTTGTTGAAGCCAGTAATGTAAGACAGAAGGCCCAATTATTTTGAAGTAGAAAGAACTTACAGGAGGGAGAGAGGGAGTGAAGCAGAACTTTGTCCACCTTTGGAGAGATGTGCAGAGTTCCAGTCAGTGCTATAATATCGTGTGTAGCCAACTTTGCATCCTGCTCCCTAAGTGGAACGTTGTTGGAGATTGGTCATGCCAGCCCCCAAGATTCACTTTCTCTCCACTGCTGGTCATCGGCAATGAGCTACAAAATGACTATGGTGTAATTGTGTTGGGGTTAACTAGCACAAGAATCACAGAGGGCCACAATATTTCAGATTATCTAAGAATCTTTTTGTTCTACTTGGGTGGCAATCATATCAAATTAAAGGAATGGTTGATTATAGGATAATTGACTCACCTTCAGTATGCTAAAACTCAAGTCCATGACTTTAGAATTGATGTTAAAAAGAGTCTATCAGTTACCAGAGATTGATTCAAGAGAGATGTAGAAATGTAGAGTAAAAATGAAAACATAATATTTATTACAAAGATTGATCATAGTAAGATTTTTAAAGAAAAGTACCACGCCATATCTTAAGTCATATCTATATTTTTTCATGCTAAAATAAGTTGTTCACCTGCAGTATGCTTCAGGCTACTTCCAGAAATTTCAACTGGTTGTTGGCCCCAAACTCTAAGTATTAGCTGCCTACAGAATGATGTGATGCATGCAGGGCATGTGTATTGTTACATGTACCTGAACACTGTTAAGTCCTCAGTCTTTGATTTCTATTTCTTTTACGTTCCTTGTCTCAGCTGTGTTTTGACCACTTTCCTAATTCAATATTTTTGCCTTCATTTTATCCATTTTGTATTCTGACTTGCAGCCTGTTGCTGACAAACTCATCATTTGTACCATAAAATTGTTTTGCTCCACAGATGTTGTTACTGACTTTTCTCTGTTGCCGACAGTGGCTGTAAGATGTAAGAATTACCAATATTAATCTAATCTTAAACTTTTCTATGAGCTGTACTCACTTCCATCAAGACTTTCTTATTACTCTGCCTTTATAAATGATCTTATGCTCAGAGAGAAGTTACTTCTGTTGGTAGAACAGTAGAAAAAAATCTGATCATTGTGCACAGTGCACAGTTACCAAAAGTATTGTTATGAAGCAAAGCTAATTTCATATTCATTGTTTAGTGGTTTAAGCAAAGAGTAAAAAAAAAGTATACCTATTTCTGTATGTTACTGTATATACAGTAGTGACTTTCCCAAGGCCCCAAAGTACATTGATGGTGGGAAATGAAATTAAGATCTTACGGTTTACAGTTGAAGTCTTATATGATTTACTTTACAGTGTACTATTACCTATATTTCTTATTTCAGTTGCACAAGGGTGTTACTGAAGAGCAAAAATAAAATTATTTTCCTAAGTAATAGTGACTAATTATTACACTTGAGGATTAGGGTCAATCAGGATGAGATCCAGACAAAGGTACAGTGAGAGCAATGTGGCAGGTGGAAGAACAAATGAAATGAAAGCAATGGGCTAGCTATAAAGAACAAATAACACAGCAGAAGGACAGGAGCATTTAAAATATTAAAAGAATATGGGAGTTGAAACTAGATTCAGATTTTGAATCGAAGATCTGCCTTTTCCCCTAAATGACAGGTCAAGAGCCCTATTTTCAATTCAAAAGCTTGATGCTGTTTGAATATGTTTCCTGTTTGTGTACTACTCTGATTTTTGGAAATGTTCATTTAAACAATATTTTAGCAAAAACTACATGGTGCACTTCTAGAAGTACTTGGGGGTCTACATCAATGACAATCTGAACTGGCCTAGTAACAAAGAAGAACTATATAAGAAAGGATAGAGCAAACTCTTTGCTCTCCTTTAATTTGGGATGTGATATCCTTACATGTTTTACAACTCTGTGTTGGACAGTCCAATTTCCTATATTGTGTTTGCTGAGCCAGTAAGTTTAATTCATGAGAGGTCCACTCAACAAGGTAATTAAAAAGGCAGGCCCAATAATGGGATGCACTCTTGACCCCCAGAAGGTAGCAGTAGCAGCAGAGAAGAGAATTAAGACAAAAACTGAGTGCAATTATGAACAATACTGCACATCTTCACTTTGACACACTAACACTGAGGACTTTCAGACAACAAATTATTCAGCAAAAGTGTATCAAGAATTGCGTCTAGGGCTCCTTTATATCATTATGCCTGCATAAGGCCTAAATTTGACTCTTTTTATTTTTCTTTCATATTAGTCATTCTGTCTGTGTACTTAAGGTAGGTTTGCTGGTTGTCATAATATAATAATATTATTTTGATTGTTTATTGAGCTTCTGTAAATAGCCAAATTTCCCCCTGGTGATAAATTAAGTTCTATCTATCTATCTATCTATCTATCTATCTATCTATCTATCTATCTATCTATCTATCTATCTATCTATCTATCTATCTATCTATCTATCTATTGTGAAAGATAGAGGCACTGTCGACCCCTTGAACCCTCAGACACCACGCCAGACACCAGGTAATAGTCCAAATATTGAATTTATTATAATAATAATGTGCACAAAGCACCCTCCACTCCACAAATCTCCAATAAACAATATTCAAATAAACAATCCTACACTCCCAGACGCTTAGCCACCCTGCCTCCTAACTCAGCTCGACGTCTGGGATTACCCATGGTCCTTTTATATTCCCTGACCCGGAAGTGTGTTCAATCCCTCCTTCCATGTGATTCCTTATCACTTCCGGGTCAGATAAAAATCCTCTTCTTCATCCCGGAAGTATGTCGTTCCTTTTGTCCATGTGACTTGGACGCACGTCTGGGTTATAGGGCACGTAGTATTCCCTGAGCCTCCCTACAGCATTCCTTGGTGGTCCAGCAGGGCTGGTTATAAAAACTACAAGGTCCATGAGGCCCTGCTAGAATTCGGGGAACTTCCATGCTGCCGGGAGAGCTCCATCTGGCGGCCTGGGGGTATTGGCCGGGATGACTGGCCGGCCATATACCACACTATCTATCTATCTATCTATCTATCTATCTATCTATCTATCTATCTATCTATCTATCTATCTATCTATCTATCTATCTATCTATCTATCTATGCTTTAGGTGTTGTGAGCATAAAACTGGATAATTGTCACATGGATTATGTGTCACAAATGTAACAAGTTTTTTTAATGGACTTTTTTATATTGTTTGCTGATGTTTAGTATTTAACTTTGTAAAACCTATTCTCCACAAAAACATAACATTACATTTTTTCTGGCCATCACTACAAATAAAAGAGATACAAGTAAGCGAAAAAATATCATGTTTTAGTGCAGTATTACTTTGAGCACATCTGGCACTGTAGAGTTGTATGGAGAGAGAGCACAGAATGGAGGTACTGGGAAGTAGAGCCATACAGAGACTTGTAGATCAAAACAAAAATTTTTAAATGGATTTTAGCCATAAACGGGAGCAAGTGGAGAGAGTAAAGCAGAGACATCCTGTGGAAGAAAACATATTAAGATACACAGTTTGAGCAGCTCTATTTTTGATTAGCTGGACAGCATTGCTGGGAGTTTTACAAATTCTATTGCTTTTATTTATAGTAAATTATTTTATTTAAGTGGAACTAAAAGAGTATGCTAGTGAAATATAATCTAAGACTGTGTAATGATCTAAATGTGTTTTCTATTTGTCAATAAAAAAATGTTAAAATATTTCCTTCATGAATACGTTTAGACCAACATTGTTAATTTTGTAGGTGGTGAATATTTTTTTTTCTAAACTTCTAATCAAATGCAGAAAAATCTTCACTAATCTTTCTCCTATGTGGGTGACAATGACTGAACTGCTCCTCTAATGGTTTGGTTATCTGTACATGTAAATCATAATTTGATAGACCACTGTGAAATCTATTTACTTGCAGAGCTTTATATCAAAGACACAGAACACAGCAAGATAAAAGTCTTGACTGTAACTCTGAGTTTTTCATTGTCCTTGAAACATAAAACACACATTGCAGGGTAATTTTGAATCTTCAATCAGAAGTCGTATTTGACATTTAGTTGAAACATCTGAGTTCAGTGGGAGACATAAATTAGCCTCTGATTAAATGACTAGTTAAAACTGTCATCAAGAATCCAGATAGGAGGCGTTTGCACTAATCCAAGCTATAATAATTCAAACTATTAAAACTGAAATGGTATTCACAGCATGTACAATATCCAAGAGATTAAAGACTGCAATATTTTTATTTTAGTAATGGAAGAGATCCCTAAACAAATCATATTTTTGTCCAGAGTGAGTCTTCAGTAAAGCATAAGATGTGATAACTGTCCACATAAAAATTGACACTTGAGATAATAAATATATAATTTATTTTAAAAAAATTGCTTTATGAACAAGATCTAGTTTTGTCCTGAAGTGAGGGGGCATATACATATATCTGTGATTTGAAGCTTAACATCTGTTTGAAGTGCTGGCTTAAAAAGATTAAACATTAGAGTAGAAAAAATTGAATAGCTCTGCAATAACATGGTGCATTGGGCAGGCAAGGACCCTTTGACTCTGAATTATAGGCGTCCATCATTGCTGCCAGATTGATAATAAAAGAGGCCTAACTTGTGCCTGAGAGAAGACATTATAAATAAATGTCAGAAAGAAAGGATAAAGCTTTTAATTTAAAGGTTTTCAGATATAAATCACTCTGCATCATCCTACTCTTCAAGATAGGCAGATCTTTATATTGGCAGTCCTGTAAAGATGATATTGCACTTGAGAAAAAAGGTCATTTTCTGTTTACAAGCAGATCAATAGCCACAGATTCAATAATATGTAGTTTTCAGGCTAGGGTGATGCTCGCTTTGCTTTGCGTGGCTACTTGCTTTTTCTTTATGCTTAGAGCAACTGAGCTGCGAGAGAGAAGAATGTAAAATATTGCACAGTGGCTGCAATAATTACAAGAGCACGAGCCATTTGGGCAGCCAATAAAACATGAATGGAAATGGGATGCAAATAAGATGGCAGCTTGCATGCAATATATTGTATCGCCTGCAAATTTATTTCATGAAATAAACCAATACCTGAAATCTACTGTAGAAGAGCTGCCTTCCTACAGCAACTACACATATTCACATAGTTTAAATAACACAATTACCACATTTTAGGATGCCATTGAAAAAGTAGTTATTTTCTAATATGTTGGTAATAAAGGTATTATTATTGGTGATAATTTCACAAAAATAGTATTAAGAATGAAAGAGAATCAAAGGGCATTGTGGAACATGACCCGGACACAGACAGGCAGACACGTTCACATCACCCCACACACATTTATTTACAAAGTCCACATTTAAAATTAAGTGCTCCACAGTCCCCAAAGTACTGGCCAACAACACAATGCCTTACTTCTTCAGGCCGCCTCCTTGCCTCCTCCCAGACCTCGTCTCTCTTCCACCCGACTCAAGCCCTGAATGAAGGGAGGCGGCCCCTTTTATAATCACCCGGATGTGCTCCAGGTGCTTCACGACAATCTTTTACCGGCACTCCCCCGTGTGGCGGAAGTGCTGGCTGCGTACCCAGAAGCACTTCGGGTGTCCCTGATCCTCTTCCCCCCAGCACATCATAAAAACTGAGGCAGCAAACTTTGTGAAAATTCATATTTGTGTCATTCTCAAAACTTAGCCTGTATCTACAATGTTGGCAAGTGTATCCATCCTCACTTTCTCCACATCACTGAAATAATGCTCACTTATTTCTGCAAATCACCATGTCACATACAGTATGTATGTTTTAATTTCCAGCAGCATTGACCCAACAGAACCATTCATCATGCTGCATTAAGATGGCGGTGCAGTACATTATATTGTATTATGGTGCCTTAAATGCCTCAGGGTCTTGGAAATTTGAATTAGATGCCACACTTTTTTTATCACATGAGCTTATAGCAAGAAGAACTAAATCTACTATCAAGAAGAGCAATTGAATTTGGTAGGAATTTCTGGAGGGACTATTGAATGTTATTCAGTACCATTCTTTCATAACATTCAGTACATTATTTGATACTATGGTTAAAATTTTTATACCCACTATCAAGGGCAGACTGGCATATTTTGTAAAATCACTAAATTAATCCTGAGTGACATAATATACTGTAACATTTTCAAACCCTCTAATCTCTCCTTGTACCATTGTGGGGCACGGGGCATGGAAGTGCTTAGGTCCAGGGCTCCCAAGGCATTGGGGCGCACCCTGGCGTTGACCACGGACCCCTACAGGGTTGAGTTTCAAAGCTCTGTACCCGTGATCCCCATAGCCGCCAGGGCGGTTGCCCCCACGTGGTCTGGGGAAGGTGTAAGCCCTCTTCCGGTCCTTCGGGGTGTCCTGGCCAGGTCGCCCCCCCCCCAGCCACCTGCGACAGCATATAATATGAATGGTCAAATTGAGTTTTAGTGGTGAAGACAAAACTATTGTAAAGCAATCAGAAACAAAATAAAAAAGGCTTTCAATATTAAAAAGATAAAATGGTATGAAAATTCCACAGTCCCTCTTACTTAGTGAGCAAATCTTGCTAGTGTACCAAATGAGAGACATATATGTGCACTCTACTTTTCTTTGTGCAAAGCACCTTGGTCTGGTTTCATAATAGCAAAATTCTATATATTGTTTGTTAGTGCTCTTAATCCAATTTTTTAGAAAGGTACAGTACATCAGAAAAAGGGTATGACAAGTAAAAATAAGGAGAAAAATCTCTTTGAAAACAGACTTAAAAGACTTATGCAACTTCTTGTTTCCTGAAGATTAGAAAAGCCTACATAGAGAATGTATGAAATATTTCATTGCTTTATTTCTTCCAGATCATACATCAAAGGTGCAGAGTCCCGGATCTTAATACCAGCCCGGTCACTCTTGGTGTTAGTTTTCTGAATACTTTTTTCTCTGGGTTTCTTCGATTTGCTCCCACCCCCTTATGACATGATAGGTAAATTTGAGACTAAATTAGCCCAGTGTGAGTGTGTCCATGACTGAGCCCTGTGGTTCCTGGTCAATGGTGAGTTTCTGCCTTTGCATCTGATGCTGCAAGGATGAGCTCTGCACTCACAACTCTGAACTGGATTAAACTGGTTAAAAGATGGAAAGATGAATTTATGTATTTGTAGGTGTAAACATCATCACAAAGTTTACCACATAGTAGGAATGAAGATTGCTTATGTGAAGATCACTAATCAAGAAAGCCCAGCAGAGACTATACTTCCTGAGGCGTCTGAAGTGAGCAAGTCTTCCCCCTTCCATCCTCACCATGTTCTACAGAGGCACCATTGAGAGTGTTCTGACCAGCTGTATCACTGTCTGGTATGGCAACTGCAACATATCTGACCGCAAGCACCTGCAAAGGATAGTGAAGACAGCAGAGAACATCATCGGGGTGCCTCTCCCTTCACTTCAGGACATATTTTACAAACGCAGTGTCCGCAAGGCCTGCAGCATTTTGCAGGACCCCTTACACCCCTCATATGGACTTTTCACACTTCTGCCATCCAAGAGAAGATACTACAGCATCAAAGCCAGATCTGCCAGGCTGCAGGAGAGTTTTTACCCTCAAGCTGTTAGACTCCTTAACACCATGCTGCCCCTGGGATGTTCCACACGACCTCAACCACCTCTAAAAACAGAACTTTTATACATGTGAGCCACTTTCCTGCAAAGACGAGTGTGCATGTAGAAAAGAACAGAAAATCTCATACTGCTGTAAAACATTCTGACCTGTCATTGTTTACACATGTCTTAAACAACTATTATCATACACTGATAATTTCTGTATTATCTATATCTATTATTTATTTATCATATTACATATCTATTGACTATATTTATGTATCTAGATTGCAAATACCATACATTGCATCAATGTTCATATTGCTAACTACACATTAATATTGCTGCTACTTCTTTGTCTTGTCTTTGCACAATGTCTTGTCTTGTGTTTTAATTTTAAATTTAAATTTTAATTCTATTTTTAATTTATTATTTGCACATCATTTTGTTACATTGTGGGCCCTGAGCTTCGCAATTTTGTCTATCTGTATACTTGTATATGGTTGAGATGACAATAAAGTTCACTTTGAGATTAGTGGGGAAATTAAAACGAGAAGAAAGTAACTTGTAAGAAATATAATAGCTTATTTATACTGGGAATGAGGTATCATGTTATCATCCATTCCTCTATATACCATTACATGAGCAGTTAACAGGGTTTGTACATGTTCTTGATATGAACAGAATTACTGGGAATTAAATCAAGTGTAGAGCCACCTTAAGGAATTTAGTGTTCACCTCATGGATTAAACAGGATCCTTGGTTAAATGACGTGGAGACCAGGATGAAAAACACTGAAAAGAGGTTTACCTGTGTCACACATGTGCGCATGGGAGGCAGCTAAAGGGCTTGAGTAGGGACAGTTCTGAGACATACCGGGATGTGGCAGAGTGCACTGACTCTTTTTCTCCCTTGCCTGCAGACCATTCACGGGAGATTCCACCTGGTCCTCTTAACGTCACTTCCAGGACCGAGCCAATGGAAGGAGACCTTGCCGGCTCCAGCCCCTGTGATGTCACGTCCGGGCTCGCACCAATAGCAGAAGGCCTACATGAGACCGACCCCTTTGACTTCACTTCCTCTCTTCCCCTTTAAAAGCCTGCACCTTTTCCCTATTCCCTCAGTTCTGTTTGGACTCGGTTTTGTGCATATCAGTGCTGTATTATTTTGAAAGCAACTTTGCAGCCAGGAAACCAAATTATACGGGTTTTCTGCCCCAAACTTTTATATGACTCTGTCTCGAGTTTGTAATACCTGTTTATCTGCTTGTGTGAAAACTGCTTGTTTTTCCAGAAGAAGTTGTAAGATGGAAGTTGAAGGTACACAATAAGTCTTAGTACAGCAAAGAAGTCAAAGGAGGGGTAAAATCCTTGCTCGACACATACTGTAATTATTATACTATAGTAATATAGTTAATATATATTACAGTAAATTATAATACTTTAAAGTGTCTGAGACATATTTTGAACGGGTAAGAACAAACATAAATGGCAAACCATTTTTTTTATTCAGCAACGTTCCATGGTGAATACCAGATCTTGTGCCCGTTGTTATATTGGTTACTTAATTTGCCATATATCACATTGAAAGGAGCATTACTGGCACATAGCAGTAGCATAGCATAGCGGTACAACATACTGTGCATTTAAGAAAAACCATCAGTAGTGAACAGTAGTGAATAAAATGCACATTAATCAGTAGTTCTTCAGTACTGACGTGGGTACTGTTGTCAGCTATCGACCAAAATTAGAGAACAAAGCACAATTGTTTATTTTTATAATTAGTGTTCTAAAAAGATACGCATTTACACTTGCCATTCAAATGCCTTTCTAGCGGTTGTCGCGTTTATGCACAGCACAACACACCGAAGCCACTAATCTATAGTTGGGATAATAACAGACTGCTTATAATGACCCAGCATGAAAAAGTGAAATGAAAGTGAGCTGCTGCACTGCCATAAATAAACGTTTCAAGACAGACATGAGGCAAATATACGATTGAGATAAAAAGGGAGATACCTGTGTTTGTAAAGAAAATGTGGCAGGAGTTGTTTGTTGATATACTACATGGACAAAAGTATTGGGATGCCTGACCATTACACCAACGGGGACTTTAATGTCATTGCATTCAAACACATAGACTTTAATATGTAGTTGGTCCCCCCCCTTTGCAGCTATAACAGCATCCACTCTTCTTGGAAGGCTTTCCACAAGATTTTGGAGTGTTTCTGTGGGAATTTGTGCCCATTCATTCTGTAGAGCATTTATGAGGTCAGGCACTGATGTTGGACGAGAAGACCTGACTCACAATCTCCGTTCTAGTTCATCCCAAAGGTGTTCGATGGGGTTGAGGTCAGGGATCTGTGCAGGCTGATCAAGTTCTTCCACACAATTCTTAAAACCATGTTTTTATGGAACTTGCTTTGTCCACTGTGGCACAGTCATGCTGCAATAGAAAATGGCCATTCCCAAACTGTTTCTACAAGCTGAAGCATTAAGATTGCCCTTCACTGGAAGTAAGGGGTCCAGCCCCACACCATTAACCCTCCTCCACCAAACTTCACAGTTGGCAGAATGTAGTCAGGTACTGTTCGCCTGGCATCCGCCAAACTCAGACTCACTTATCTGACTGCCAAACAGAAAAGTGTGATCTGTCACTCGATAGAACACATTTCCACTGCTCCACAGTCCAGTTGCGGTGTGTTTTACGTCACTTCATCTGACACTTGTCATTGGACTTGGTGATGTGAGGCTTGCATGCACCTGCTAGGCCATGGAAACCCATTCCATGAAGCTCATGCCACACAGTTTTTGTGCTTCAATTAATGCCAGTGGAAGTTTGGAACTCTTCAGCTATGGAAATAGCAGAGCATTGGTGACGTTTACACATCATGCACCTTAACATTCGTTGACCCCATTCTGTAACTTTTTAATGTCTTCTGCTTCGAGGCTGAGTTGCTGTTGTTCCTAAACACTTCCATTTTCCAATAATGCCATTTACAATTGACCATAGAATATCCAGCAGGGACTGCGGTGGGTTGGCACCCTGCCCAGGATTGGTTCCTGCCTTGTGCCCTGTGTTGGCTGGGATTGGCTCCAGCAGACCCCCGTGACCCTGTTTTCAGATTCAGCGGGTTGGAAAATGGATGGATGGATATCCAGCAGGGATGAAATTTCACAAATGGTCTAATTGTAAAGGTGGCACTCTAAAACAGTACCATGCTTGAAGTCACTGAGCTCTTCAAAACCACCCATTTTGTTTCACAAATGTTTGTAACTGGACACTGCATGGCTAGGTGCTTGATTGTATACACCAGTGGCAATGGGTCTGAATTCAATAATTAAGAGGTGTGTCCCAGTACTTTTGTCCATATAGTGTAGGTTCTGGCCTGCGTCTTGTATATAAACTGTTATTTTTGGCCCTCAATAAAACTACGTTTGACACCCTTGGTCTAGTGGTTTATTATCCAGAGGTTTAGTAACTGCCAATAACCCAGTATTTAGGAGCTGGATAGCATTTGTCAAAGACAAGGACGTTAAAAGTGCTAGGAATGGAATGCTGACTAAATTGGTGGCAGACAGGTTAAGCATAGCAGAAGTGAAAGCCATAAGAGATGTTAGACCTTCAAAGCCATGGAGTATTTTAATGGTATGAGCAGCTCTAAACAGCCAGTTAAGGTGTTGATCTTTAAACTGCAAGGCTGCTAGATCAATAAATGCCTCTGCCTCGCTGTGTAGCACACTTAGCCAGGCTGAAGTGCAAGTGTTGAAAAATAAATGTAAAGACAGTACTATTCTTTGCTTATAAATAGCTTTGTGATGGTGTTCAGTACTCAATAGTACTTCATTAATAGTGTTTACTTTGCTAATTAGCCAGTAACCAACAAAATATGACCTGGTACAGAGCACTTTGAGGGATTCGCTACACACTTATCAAAGGTCACTTTCTATAAACTGTGACCTTGTCCTGGGACAGAATTTGAATCCAGCTAGAAACTATTTGGACAAGTCAAAGCCATCATTATTCATTCCATGCTGCTATCTTTCCTAATTAATTTTTACCTTTATAACAGAAGCTTTAGAAAAGGGTTTTAGAAATGTATCTTTTATTTTTTATGTAAAATATATTTAAACAAACTAGAAATACAATAAGTCACATTAAAAGGAGAAACACACTTGGTTCAGTTTTCATATAACGAAAAATGTGTGATTGTCACAAAAGCTTTCCAACACATTTTCCACTATAATTTCCTGGACATTTCTTTATTGAGTAACAAAAGTAAGAGCATGCCCACGCAGTCTTTTGTAAAGAACTGAAACATCCTGAGAAGTTAAAGGAATGCAAATTTACTAGGTTTAGACACGTATATTCAGCTTTTATAGAAGAAACAATGAAACAAACAGAATGTCAACAAAGCACATATGCAATTACAGGTTTTAAGAAAGAATCTAACACATGTGCAAGATGAGGGAAAAAGAATTTGGCTTGACCATATAAAACACATAATTTTACTGCAAATGATTGCAGTTAGCAAGGTTTACTATAAAAAAAATCTCCTAGCAATAAAATAGCACACTAAAAAGAAACCCATTTATTAAAAAGATGTACTTTCATGCAAGATGTATGTATTATTTATGTTGTAATCTGCAACACCCATTTCACCACAAGATGAACAAGTCTTTCTATAGCCTCATAAAAAAGTGGCAACTGCAGGCACTTATAACTTGGACATTGTAGTATCATCCCTTTAAATCCTTTGAACTATTCTTATTCTCCTTGTCATTATCTATCCATTCACTATTGAATCCCTCTAATACACATGAAGACGGCAGAAAGCCAAAGCCTACACCGGAGGAATGAATTGGTTTCAGTCCATCACAGTAGACAGACATGCCAGTTTATACTTGCCAAATAACCTTATATATACATCTTTGGATTTGGGATAAATATCTGAAAAAAAGCTTGTGCATTGATATTTCAACCCAGAGTTGTGAGGCAGCAGTGCTAAGTAAAATGCCACAATACTGCCCCTTTTTAGTAATACAATTTAACATAACATAAAATTCTCAAACCTAACTACTGTGACTTACAAAAATGTGTTAACCTTCGTATTGATACCTGATTCTCCATAATCATTTACAATTACAGTGGACCTTGCAAATCTTTGTGAATTCCCATGAATCAATGTCACCTCAGCTACAGTAGATAGATAGATAGATAGATAGATAGATAGATAGATAGATAGATAGATAGATAGATAGATAGATAGATAGATAGATAGATAGATAGATACTTTTTTAATCCCAATGGGAAATTCACATTCTCCAGCAGCATATCAATAAGTGCCATAACTACTGTAACTGTGTTCCACACCTTACCACAGCAAATTATTGGCACAGTGTATAGGCTTTGGTCTTTTGCAAGAATGGACTGAACTGTACATCACCTTCCACAGAAGAACTGACATCCCATCAAACTATAAGCTAAACTATAAAAAATGTAACTAGCAAAACTTTAGCTGTTTTTCTTCCTAAATGGTAGGTGCTACAGGTTTGATTCACAATACCTTTTTTCCTTTTTTTGAACCTTCCATCTTATAAAAATCTCTGCAGTTGTTTTTTTTTTTTTTGTCCACTTTATCAAAAATCTGTTTTCAGTAGACCAAAAAATTGTTTCACAGTCTACTTTTGTCTTCTCATTTTCTACTGTTCTTACTGATTTCTGGAAAAGTAGCACCTAATTCATCTAATTGGCTGGTGCTATAAGCTGCATACTATATTTTTTTTCCTTATATTAGCTGTGTGGCCTACATATTAGTATGCCAGACTTAACGTATGTCATCTATGTCTTATGCCTCAGGGCAAATAAATTTTAAGGAATTTATTATCGACTCTATACTTTGCATAAAATATCTAGATTATTCATTCCTCATAAGGTATTTAGGGTTTGCTGTTACAAAGCCTAAATTCTTCATGTATGTAACCCGAGTCCTTTCATCCTATCTATCTATCCTGCATATGTAGGATCCACTGAGTCAAACTATCCCCAGTCTTTGTCTATACTGTTTGCATACTTCACTTTATGTTCAAACTGAATTTGTGCTTAAACACTTATGGTTTGAGTGACTCTGCTGTGCCTTTACAGTCCCCCCTTTTACTGAGTCCCATATAACTGGCCTTTTTTTCTATAACCTCATGCACGGTAGCCTTAACATCTTCCTTATCTTTATTTTTCCCAGCAGCCTCAATCATCTTTACTTTTAGTGTCATACACTTCATCTCATGTTTCAGTCTCCCAATTACCTTGGAAACTATGTGCTTTTAGCTTGCAACAAATATACTGCTAGCATAGTACATTTGTTTCCCCATTGATCTGCTTAGGCAGTAGCAATTTCAAACTGTTCTCAAGTTTTCTTCTATTTTAATTCCTCTACCTCATTTTTTATTATCTCTTATTCTCCACCCATCACTTTAGAACATTAGAACACTCTAGACGAGAACAGGCCATTCAGCCCAACAAAGCTCGCCAGTCCTTTCCACTTATTTCTTCCAAAAAAACATCAAGTCGAGTTTTGAAAGTCCCCAAAGTCTTACTGTCTACCACACTACTTGGTAGCTTATTCCAAGTGTCTATCATTCTTTGTGTAAAGAAAAACTTCCTAATGTTTGTGTGAAACTTACCCTTAACAAGTTTCCAACAGTGTCCCAATGTTCTTGATGAACTCATTTTAAAATAACAGTCTCGAGCCACTGTACTAATTCCCTTCATAATTTTAAACACTTCAGTCATGTCACCTCTTAATCTTCTTTTGCTTAAACTGTATAGGCTTGGACCAACATGATTTGGTTATCAAACACCATCCTGTTTTTCCTGCACCATTCTGTTCCCCTCTTTCCCAGTTTTCCAAACCTAGTTCTAATACTGGCAACTGAACCTTTGAGAGAGTTGCCTCTCCTAGTTCTGGCTAGGCTGTCAGGGCAGTAAACAGTACATACTAAATAACTGAGCTGCAAGGATCCATGGACTACTGGTGAGTGACCACTCTGGAATTCACTCTTTTCTTAAAACTACTATCTGATGGTACTTTTGTAAACAAGCGACTCATTATTGTTAGTATTTTGGAGGTGTATGTATATATATAATCATGAGCTGATTTATGGCCAATGAGTTGTGGTCACTTGCACTTATGGCCAAGGGCCATAGGAAAACAATAAGGTAATAATGTTTTTAGAAAAAACTGCCAGAATCAGCCAATACAAGCTACAAAAATGTATGCTTTTTGTTTATCATGTACCTGCGACAGTGTTACCTGCCACAGAATGATACAATCTGCACAGAAGCAGTGAGAGAGAAGGTGGTGGAGCTGCAGAGGTAGTAGTCTCTCGGCTGTCTGCCATCCTGTATTGATTCTGCAACCAAGAAATGGCCACAAATTAGCAATAAGAACATTGTGTTCACAGAGTTCCAATCTTTGTGCCACTAACTGGCCATGCCATGCAATCTTTTTTATTATTAATATTATTTCAGAGGACCTCATATATTTTCTGACTCTTGGATTGCCCTTTAAGGATTTATACTCTGAACTGCTCCACGTGGCTAATTCTTATGCATTTGGTATGCACCGCCATCTATTACAAGAGTGTCTGTCTTGTCACAAAACAGTGACAATTAATGTGGACGGAGGCAATTTAACCTTTAGAGTGCATGTTAAATGGCACAGATTAGCAAGTATGCCACATTTGCCAGAGAAGTTCATTAGTGTAATTCACATGCAATCAAAACGTGGAATATGAATGGCTTTCCTAAGTTATAAGAACACGGCTATGAGCTAATAACTATCTGTGAGCAGTTAGATAACTAATTTAATTTCCTTCTACTACATTCAAGAGCAGTGATTAGCATTACTGATTCACAGAAACAACAACCTGGTTTTGAATGTATACTTCTATAAACACGGCAATATCTATTTTTGTACAGTGTAACTATAAATACAACATCAAACTATTAAGTAGTATGTTCTGTTAAAGGGAAATGATATATAGGTGGATGCTATAGTATCTGGCGCACACACAAAAGTATCTGGTGCATGCATAGTACTGTATGTGGTGCACATGTGAAAGTATCTAGTGCACACCAGATTAATTCCCAGAAAAAACATACACTATTTCCCACTGTAACTTAATAGAGTACTATGTTTGTTATCATTACATACAAATTTAATAGCACTGAATGCAATTTTTACTGACATGTAAATATGAAATATTTCAATTAATTACTGGTTTTAACTTGTTCCTTGTTTAAAATTTAAGTTGTTATTCAAAACTTTACATTGCTTTGTAAAGAACAAACTATTAAACGTACGTATAGGCCGGCCTGTCTTTTCTAGATTCCAGGAAACTTTGCGGATTTGCAAAAACTGTGGATGGTCTAGACTTATATAAAAGCTGAAAGACGAATGAGCACACTAAGCGAACACAAGCCGTTACTCAGCAGCGTCAGCCAGCGCATTTTGCCTCTTATGCGTATTTAGTGGGCAGTGCAACATAGGGTAATTTCAAATGTTCTTTTCTGAGAAAATTCTGGATTTTTAAAAATATAAACTTGTGGATAAGGTGAGCTGAATGGACTTAGGTAAAAAAATACTACAGTTGCCAAAAGTCATTATGGAGAAATGGGAGGAATACTGTATATAGAAGATTACAGTTTAAAAATATATTTATTTTAAACAGAACCTGAAGTCATGGTATGGAAATGGAAGGAAAATATTGAGGATGTACTGTAAATATTTAGAAGTACAAATCCAGAATAGATAAGCTTCTACTGGAACTGGAAGAAAGCTTTGGACCTAGGGAGCAAGGACAAGACAGATTACAATCTTTAGTTATGGGAAAAATCAGGCAGCTTTGATAAGAAATTCACAAATACACAAAAGTCTTGAGCATACAGGTTAAGAATAAACGTACTGAAATGTGCAGTTTATAAAAGAGCCCCCTTTAACTTTACATACAATAAATACAATGCTTCAGGGACTGCTCAGAAGCTCAGAAAGACAATTTGAAATCAAGACAAGTTGTGGAATGAAAAAGACGATACAGTGCCTGTTATAAGAATAGTGTGTAAGAGAAAAGTACAGCTCAGAGAGGTTTCCACTTGTTTTATGTTATTTGAAAAAGATTTTCACAAAGAAATGTGTTCAAAGCCAACACAAAAACTGAAGATGACAGAGGAAGAATAATGAGAAGGAAAGGAAGACTTCAATGTTTAGTACAGAAGAACCTGATGAAATTAAATCATAGTAAAATTAGAAAACTAATGAATGAAGTAATAGTGATGATGATCAGTGAGAAAAAAGATAAAATTAATGAAATTTTGTGCAGAGGATCACAAAGGGAGAGATAAATGCAAGCAGATGAAGCATTCTTTTAGATTAAAGTGTATCAAGGTTAAGGCCAATAATGGAAATCCTTGAGCAGAACTCCATGGACTATATCTGCTAAAGAGCAGGCATCGCTCATCATCTGCCTTTTACCATCCTTACCTTGAAACATGGTGGTGGCTTTAGGATAAGTCTCTGACTGTCCCTGAGTGGACTAGCCAACACCCAGAGGTAAACTCTAGAGAACTTCTGTGGAGAGACCTGAAATTTCAATTTAACCTAACAAGGCTTCGAAGAATAATTGGATAAACAGCCCAAAAAGGGCTTCTACAAATTATTGAATTAAGGGTCTGAATACTTACGAGAATGAGAGATTTCAGTTTTTAATTTTTAAGAAATCTGCAAATCTTTCAGAAAACATGCTTTCATTTTGTCATTATGGATGACTGAATGTAAATTAATGGGTAAAAATAGCAACATCTTCCACTTAAAACTAAATCTACAGTACAATAAAGTGTGCAGAAAGTTAAGGGGTGTGAACATTTTCTGAAACCACCCTATATTATATATTTCACAGATTTTATTCACTTTAGTTTTTATTTTATGTAATGGCCACTGAACAAGCTAATAACATTTTTTTTTGTTAATGGAAATTGATCACAGGACAGCTGTGGTCTAAAGATTATTTTAATTGTAAAAATACCAAAAAGTTTAAATGGAACATAAGCTTATAAATGGTTAGTTATGTAGACATTAAATGTAAATATTTTTTAAAAGGAAAATAAAAAGAATTGAAAACGGTCAGTTCTAGTGATAGTAAATCTGTGATCAGTGTTGGCCCTAAAACACCCTGGTGGGAGCATCCAACAACTGCATGTGTTTTCTTTGACACATAGGGTTAAGTGTGAAAGCATCTGTAATTAAATATAAATGAGCAAATGGAAAAAAAGATCCTAGGGCTACAATTTTTAAAATGAATTTGAATAATTTAATAAGGAAGAATACTTCTGTTTAAACTCAAGCTAGGAAAGCATCATTTAGAATAACCTTCAGGCTACAATCTGTTAAAATTAGCAGGACTCTGTAGGGAATGAATCTGTCTGATAATGCAAATTAACCATAAAATTATCACTTGGCACCCAATGTATTTAAATCTCAAAGAGGTCTTAGACAATGAAGATTATAGTTGCCAGGGATGTTAGTCTAAAGTCAAAGCAAATATAACTTTATAGGCTACCAATAAGCACATTGGTAAGTATGGCTTCATTTAAAACACAATATACATTAATGTTTGCCTTTCTCTCATATTAGTTTTTAAATTATAGTTACTATAATGTAGGCCATAATTTATGCAATGTCATACTGTGAACAATTGAAAACAATTGAAAATTACCTATTTTTTTGCATTAATCAAGTTGGCTTATTTGTCATCATTTAATTACTCACTTTACATAATAAATGCTTTAATACTTCTCAGTTCATGGTTCATTATTTTCACAAGCAATCTTTGTACTTCAGTGCATTTAACATTTATGTTGTATCATAATTGTTCTATTTATATTAATTAGCAGTTGTCATTATTCTAAGCCACTATCCTTGATGACCTGAAAAGATGCAAGTTTGGCATGTGTTTATAGTCATATTTCATATTCACTGTGATATTTCACATATATGTTTTCCTGACACCTTGTGTATTTCTTCCACATTGTAGCACTATTTGACATATGAGAAATGCACATGAGTTAAGCTGAAAATTGAAAAGTAAAAAAAAAAAGAACAATATTTTAGCCTGGGCACTTATTCAGGACTGAATTTTCTTGTCAGCAGTTTTTCAATATTAATCTGATTAAACCTAACATCCATATTCATACTGCAGCCTCGATGTCGCTTTTACAGCATGGCATTATTCTCAAAAAGTGAACCCTTGGACTTAGATCCGTTAATGTGCCATGCTTAATTTTACTTTATGTCAACATTGGCAGCCTTCTTACTTTGTGTAAGCTTATTTGAGAACTGAGATCTCTTCATTCTAGTCTGCCTGTTCCTGTAAAGCAATGAAGTTATGTAGAAGTCTCTTTAGCAGATTTTCATTGAGATTTTTGGCTCAGATTACAGCACTTTCATTGTGTCTATGTCTGGGGATTTCCTATTGGAACAATATTCAGTCTTCCATATTGAAGTTTAAAACTTTCAAATATTTAAGTAGTTGTGCTTACTTTTGCTGCTATGTCTTTTTAAACTAAAATAAAACCTGTCCCTTATGGAGACCGTAAACACAAAGGTTATAAAATGATATTTAATCAGTAGTTGCACATGGGAAAAGTATGCTGAGTGGAATTCAAAATATAGCTGTACAATGGTGGATTCTTAATAGAGGTTCAAAAGGGCTTGCAGTTACAAAAGTATCCAAATTATTTGTAACACATTTGACACAGTTTAAATAATACAAAGCCATCAGACCTTAGATCTGGGATGCTATATCCATATAGATACTGTGTCTCAGTTGGCACCCAAGGTAACAATGAGCAGAAATACAATGGAAAAATGACTTTAGTTTGAGCTTGATCTTACATTAAAATTATGAGAGAACCCTAACCATTCACTGAGGCAAAACTATTTTAAAAATGCAGGCACAAAACAGGACCTCAAAATTAAGGATAATATTACCAATAATTTAATACGTACGACTATAACCATCATACTTTAACTTGACTTTGACAGTCCAATTAAATCTAATACTGTATCATGGTTTTTTTTTTCCTTTTTATTTTCTTGCTTTTGCATGCTGACTACATAAATGCAAAATGGACTGCTTTGACATATGAACTGCTACTGCACAATCTATAACTTTTAAATGGGTCAGCCATTAATGAATGGAAGCCTTACTGGCTCAAAACAGAAATGCCTATTGATAAAATACCTCTAATGTATTGTGAGGCTTGCCAAATTTTCCCTCATAGTTGCAGAAGTGCTGATGGTGAATTCATGTTTTTGCTGACCTTCATTAAAAGAACGTGGCTTTATGGCACTAATCAACCAACCATAATGTGTCTTCACACTGTGAATGATGGGAAATCTCTGTGATGTTGGTGTAGGAAGTAGTTAATCAAGGTAGCTAATAGGCTAGCTAACTTTAAATAAAACATTAGTTCACAAATCATGTTGGAAACTTATGTTATATGTACTTATCTATGAGTGGTGCGAATGGAAATCAGGTGTCAGGGTCTCTTGTGGAGTTCTATGCTACCACAAGCTGATTATAGATGAAATCCCATAAGATTTGTGAGTTTTGAAGCTGTCTGAGGATAGTAACCAGACCAAGGTGGAACTTGATGTACATCATGGTGTCATGGGTGAGACATAGTGAAAAGCCTCCAAACTGGTCAAAGGTTTTCTGGTGGCATTATTATCAATCACCACCTGAAAAACAGAAGTCAGATCTGTTAGATAGATCATCATTGTCAGGCAAGACATACCTGCCTTTTTCAGGCTGACTTTGGTTGGTTAATTTCAAAAACATTTTAACATTTTTAATAAACAACAGCTCAAAACCCTGGATATAAAACCCTGAGTTATTTCTGTGTCGGTCTTCCTTTACAGAAGACCTATTATTGTTGAAAATGCTGTGAATGAAATGAAACATAAACCGTCTATTAGTGAGGCTATTGTTATAGTACATGATGTAGTTGTCGATGGTTGGGTACAAGCTCCTAAAAATAAATCAGTCAAAATACTGACAAGAGCATTTCAAGACATTCTGAGTGGAGTCAAAATAAAATAAAACCTTGGATCAGGAAGAATAAATATGTATATTTATTTTAAAAAAAGAATTTCAAAACCCAGAAGAAAACATTTCCTCTTAGAGGCCGTGCTCTAAGTAATGTTGGGGGAGAGGTTTAATCACACACTGAAAACTAAAATGGGGAAATAATTAAGTGATTACAATACAAGAATCAGTATTGACAAAAATTACCACATCTACAGTAGATAAAGATGGCTGTTTCCAATTGGATTAAATTTGTGCAAAGTGCTTAAAGAGTAATAAATGCAAAATCAGAAATTCTCTAAGCAAGCGGTTCCCAACCTTTTTTCACTTGCATACTCCTTGGCAGTCCATTTTTGTAAAATGTTCTGCTAATAGTGGCAAAATATTTGTAATTCATATTGTTGCTGTGATTTAAAATGTATAGGCTGTAATCAGAACTAAATGGGCCAATTATGGGATTAAAAAAGTGTGTATATTTTTACATACAAAAATTAAGTTACAATTAAAATGGGCACATTTAATGTAGGGTGGCACGGTGGCAGTAAGGAGACCTGGGTTCGCTTCCCGGGTCCTCCCTGCATGGAGTTTGCATGTTTCCTCCCACAGTCCAAAGCCATGCAGGTTAGGTGCATTGGCGATTCTAAATTGTCCCTGCTGTGTGTGTGTGTGTGTGTGTGTGTGCCCTGCAGTGGGCTGGCGCCCTGCCTGGGGTTTGTTCCTGCCTTGCACCCCATGATGGCTGGGATTGGCTCCAGTGACCCTGTGTTAGGATATAGCAGGTTGGACAATGACTGACTGACTGACATTTAATGTATTAGTAAATGTATTAGTAATCTATATATATAATTCACTAAACCGCCGACAAGTAGCCACCCATGGAAAGCACGCCGGAAGGGGCATGGATTCAGTAAACCACCGACAAGTAAGACGCCAATGACACACGCAGGAAGGAGCCACGCCCACCAACTCTAAGACCATTGGATATGACGAAAACTCGCAGAGCCAAGCCCACCAACTCGGACGCAATGCCTCGGAAAACATGCCGTCATTTCTGTTTGTCTGTGCCACAGTCCACATGCAGCTCTGAGCCACATTGACTTTTCATTAGTCAACCCCAGTGGAACCTTGGTTCACACAGAGGCAGCGCCAGAGAGAGACAGAGGCACACACACAGGCAGCGCGAGAGAGAAAGCTGCGCACACACACAGGCAGCGCCAGAGAGAGAGACAGATGCACACACACAGGCAGTGAGAGAGAGAGCCACGCACACACGCAGGCAGCACCAGCCAGAGAGACAGAGGCACACACACAGGCAGCGCAAGAGAGAGAGCCGCGCACACACACAGGCAGCGCTAGAGAGAGACAGAGGCACACACACAGGCAGCGCGAGAGAGAGAGCTGTGCAATCCTTTAAAACTGAGGTTAAAACACAATGAAGGAAGCAGTCTTTAAAAACCAATGAGCCCTGTGCCTCTTTTTCATTATCGTCTCACCTGCTTCACTGATGCAGGCCCTGCAACAGTCAAGACGCTCTCTCAGCAGCTGACCTTCTCTGTGCCTGACTCCACTACTGTCAGTCGCCTGATTAAAAATGGCCTTTTGAAGGGGAGCTATGGACCCTGCTCTCGCTCACTCTAACGTACCGGCTTTCTCTCTCTCCTCACTCGCTCGCACACTGCACAGGGGAGAAATGCCCACAGCACGACTCCACCCGGAAACCGTTTCAGCCACACTTCCACGCTGTGAGTGCGATGATTATTTATTTAAAAATGTCCTTTTGAAGGGGAGCTGTGGACCCGCTATACCACAGGATCACCTGTGACATTGCCTTCACATTGTTTTCCTTTTATTTATGATCCCGTCGAGCAGATCAGACACCCAGGCAAAAACACTGAATAATCAATAGCTGCAACCACTTTGCCCGCCCCAACTCGTCACCTGAGTCGGTTTCGTCTGTGTTCAGCAGTGTTTCCCAAACTCGGTCCTGGTGAACCCCTGTGGATGCAGGGTTTTGTTCCAATCAGATTCCTAATCATTAATGCCGGTGAAACTCATCAGGGATAAGTCGGTTTTTCAAACGCAGCCGTGTAGCAGATTAGTCTAGCAGGATGTAATAATCCGAGATGAATGCGCACCCCCGCGCTGAGTGAAAAGCAGATATATATTGAGTCTAGAAAACATGATCAGCAAGTCTTTGATAGGCTGCAGCAAAATGATGAAAGAACGGGCGCATTTTTTTCTCACAAGCTGGGTGGGTGGGTGTTAGTTAGTTAATTAGTTACTCGAAAGATTTCAAGATTTAATATGCACAAATGGTAACACCGCAAAAGCAGCCCAAACCAGAAAAGATGGCTGGCAAAAAGTGGCCGACAAATTAAACGCGTGTGCATTGTACTTACTGAAAGCAGCGTTACGGATTTTGCAAATGTTCATTTTTTCCCTCTGCTTAAAAAACATTAAAAAAGCGGCGTGATTATGCGGCGTATACTACGCCGCGGGTTGGTATGCAGCGTGTAAAACAGTTTGTTTGCCTCGGATAATTTGCCTTTTACTTTAACACGAAGACAATTTCCTGTTAGATTTGCCTTTGCGATGACAATTAATAAGGCACAGAGCCAAACTTTCAAAAAGATATGCATGTATCTGCCAAAACCAGTGTTCAGTCACAGACAGTCGTATGTTGCTATCTCCAGAGTTCCATCTTTTCATTCACTTACTGGTATGCCTGCAGTAACACGTGCAGCAAGCGAGCGAGCGAGCGACACACACACACACACATATAGGCGCGCGCGAGACAGAGAGAGTGCTGGACACATAAGAATAATAATACTTCATTACATTGATATACCGGTGTTTTCAGTATTCAAAGCGCTATCCACACAGTGAGGAACCGGGAAGCGAACCCAAAATCTTCCACAGTCTCCTTACTGCAAAGCAGCAACACTACCACTGCGCTACAAGGCAGTTAAAGAATGCACTGGGCTCAATTTTGTTTTCACTTCTATTTGGACAACTGTGTCATTCAGGAAGTGTTCACCCATCAATACATAATTATGCGGCGTATGCTACACCGCGGTTGGCTAGCGGGTCATACGCTCACACTGATTACGTCCCTGCCCTTTGTACACACCCCCTTCCCCCCACCTCGCTACTACCATGGTCAGGTGACTTGGTGGATTATATATAGAAAAGCAGCCAAAACCGCAAAGAACAATGAAAAGTCTACTTGACTCACAGGTGCATGTGGACTGTGCAAACAGGAAAACGACTCAGGTGACGAGTTGGGGGTGGGCACATGAGCAGGCAGTGCATACTAAACGAGAAATCAGCAGACTAGCATGACGGAGGGGGCGGAATAGGCGTCCTTCCCCTCTCCTCCCGTTCCGCCCTCCGCGCCTGAGCACCTACCGATTTTTCAAATTTTAATTTTCTCCCTGTGCTTAAAAATCATTAAAAAAGCGGCCTGATTATGCGGCGTATGGTACGCCGCGGGTATGCTAGTTATTTATATTTTGAAATAGAAATCTTTTTCATAAAACACACCACAAATGTTCCCTGCGATCTTTGAACTTGTTTTGAGGCACATAGTTTTTTGAAAGGTTCAAGTGATGTAGGATATAGTCTCAAATCTGGAATGCATTTAGCTTAACTAATGTATTTATCTTATCTTATATATAAACGTCTACACGTGGAAGTGTGTGTGTCTGTCCAGCCTGGAAGTGAGAGGTGGAGTCGGGGTAAGAACTCCACCTCCAAGGAAACAGAAAACTCGCTTAGCCGCTAATAACACAAGCGAGGCCAGCACGTCAACAAAACGAAACCTCAGAAGACAGACAAAGTCGCTTAACCGCTAACATCGGCAAAACGGTATGCCTTTTACTTTTCCTCCCACCGCTAATCCACAATTGATGTGAGCATGTCAGCAAAACAAAACCTCCGAAGAAAGACAACGTCGCTTAGCCGCTAACATTGGCAAAATGGTATGCCTTTTACTTTCCTCTCACCTCTAATGCACAAGCGATGTGAGCACGTCGGCAAAACGAATCCCCCTAGGAAAGAGATGCCCAGAGTATTTCCTTTCAATTACCTGACAATTCTCTACATTTCACTTTTTTTTCTGACAATTTCAATAGTGTCTTGGCTTACACAGCGAGTTTTTTATAAAGGTATAAGGAGAGAAAGCCCTTTCCACCATCTCCACATTTGTAAATGGCAACAGAAACTTACTGTTAACTGTCTTTTGGGCCAGCTATTCATATTTTCTGAATTATCTGCCTAATGGTTAATAAGGAATTTATATTTGAGTTTAGATCTTAAAGTAATATCAATCACATTTTTGATCAACTTCTTTTTTGGTTGATTGACAGGTTCTCTGTTTTGAAATGATTTTCTTTAGAGGGATTTGCAATCCATTTGTTCCCTTCTCCAGGTTTTTGGAAGTACTTCTCGAAAGATGATTTTAGCTATTTGAATTGTTCAGTTATTTTCTCACTCATTTCCTGGGAGAGGTGCAACTCTCCCAAAATTTTACAGGTTTTGGCGGGCTTTTTTCAATATATGACCTCCAAAAATGTAATGTTTTAATCATAAATTCTGTTTTGTCTGAAATATTCTAAAATGTCTAATTTAATTTGTTTATTCGTACGAAAATATCTGGTATGTAAGATAATTTGAAGCTAATCATAGTCATGTAAGTTGAAAGCAAATAGGAAATTGTCAGCTCAAAGGTTTTGCCATATTCAAAGATATTTTAAATCAAAAGGAAATCAAAGGTCCAGTCTATCTATCTATCTATCTATCTATCTATCTATCTATCTATCTATCTATCTATCTATCTATCTATCTATCTATCTATCTATCTATCTATCTATCTATCTATCTATCTATCTATCTATCTATTTTAACATTATCTCCACAATCTTGGACAACATGATGCTGAACTTAATACTGTCTCATTGAGGACATCCTGTATCTCACACTTCAGGTTGTCATGTGGTGGAAGCAATAAACAAATGTTCACATTCACAATTTTACATATTTTTAGCTAAGCATAAAATGAATTTGAAAATAAAAGGTGAAGGTACAATTCTCCATGTAACCCTAACTACTAACTACGGTATAAGCCAACCCGAATATAAGCCGAGGTACCTAATTTTACCTACAAAAACTGGAAAAACTTATCGAGTATAAGCCTAGGGTGGGAAATGCAGCAGCTACTGGTAAGTTTCAATAATAAAAATAAATACCAATAAAATTACCGTACATTAATTGAGGCATCAGTAGGTTAAATGTTTTTGAGCATTTATTTCAAAGAAATACAGTAAACTATCTCTGTAAGTGGAGAAGAGGGTCGACAAAAACAATATGCTGTCTCTCTCTCTCATGCACGCGTGTGTCTCTCTCTCTCTCTCTCTCGCGTGTGTGTCTCTCTTTCTCGCCTGTGTGGGTGTCTCTCTCTCTCGCATCTGTGTCTCTCGTTCGCTGCACAGGGAATGCACAGGGAGAGACTGAACACGTGCGGAAATCATCGGCGCGCACAAACCGAAAGGGAAACTGGCTTGTTCGTATACCGAGTGTGTGGTCGTGAACAGATGCAAAAGTTTGGGGAACTTTTTGGTCGCAACCCGATTTGTATGTGTTCAGAGACATTCGTGAACTGAGGTTCCACTGTACACTCCAGCTTTCTGTCGGGTTGGCAGGGGCAGCGGGACCTGACTCGAATATAAGCCGAGGGTGACGTTTCTCACCACATTTTGGGTGCTGAAAAACTCGGCTTATATTCGAGTATATACGGTACATGTTCATCATTGTAAAATTAGACTTAAAATAAAAACTGTGAAAAATCATTTCATGTAGACCACTCAAATAAAGTCAGACCAGAAAAAAAAACAAAAAACATGCTCCTTTATTCTGGTAAGATGATAGTGCGTTACTGACTTGTCAAGCACTGCATGCATAAATAAATCAGTGGGAATTTACCAGAACCCCTGCCTCTATATCTTATATTATGAATACTAAGCAGACAATGGACTACTGGAGTTTTCTGACTTCCATATGATGTATGGTGGTGGAACTGGACATATGTTTTGCAGTTTACTTAGAAGAACTCCACTTCTCCTGAAAACAGGCTTTGAAAATGCAAAACCCAACATTAAATCAACCACTAAAATTATTGTGCAACATGTAACCCTTGGCACTACATCAAATGTAGACAGAGAAGGCTGGAATACTGATGAGAAAAGCACAAGTTACATATATGTACGTATAAGTTCCCCCTTCTTAGCCTTTTTAAAGTAGAGCCTGTCATTGCTGGGGGGGGGGGGATGTAGGTGAAGATGACCTTGATATGAGTAATACACTTTTTCATTTCAAATATAAATATAAGCTGATGGGACTCGTTTCAACAGCCGCTAAAGTTGAATTTATTAACTACCCAACAGCCATTTGACTTTCACAGGTAGATGTCTCCTTTGGAAATTGTCTAATATTGCAGAGATACGAATTACTACCCTTACAGAGAAATCTTAGAAGCTTTGCTAAATTACAGCCAAGATCCTTTTCATTCACAATTTACCACAGGTATGTTTTTTTACAAAAAAAAAAAAACCACTGCTGTCGGAAATAGATGAGACAGACCCTGATAGAGAAAATGATGGTTTATAAAAAATGAAGTACACACATGCCTGGCAGCAAAATGGTGGAAATTGTGAGACACATTCCTTCTGGCCACTCTTTTTTTTAACAAAAAAATCCATTTGAACAATGTAAACTTTGTTCTGAAACATTTTACTCTTAAAAGATTTGAAAAAGTAAATATGATGAATTATTACTGTGCCTACAGGGCATTGAGTATGCAATCAAGAGAACCATTTTTTTGGGCTCTTAGGTAATAAAATTATTCAGTTTCAGAAATAATAATAGGGAATTCCTTGGTTTGTTTGTGGACAGGAAGTTGTCATGAAAGTGGGGGAGGGAAGTTGGGAACGTGAATGGGGCTGAGAGAATAACAGAATAGAAAAAAACAAAGCTAACCTTACAAGTATCATAAATTACACCGGCTGTTACAGACTGGAATCAAATGTATGTTTTTATTCTAAAATAGTAAGAATACGAGCAGCTCAGTTCTCAAAATGGACTAACCCGGGATAGAACCCGTGAAGTTTTGATTTCAAGTCAGCAGCTGATACCGTTGCACCACGGAAATTCTCGCTGCAATTGTGTGCCAATCGCGCAGGTAAACGCGGGTTGTTTTTCTGCAGTTATATTTTTGAATAAAAGGGCATTTATTCTGTTATATTTGTACCTTTTGTGAAAGTGTTTTTTTGATATTTGGACTTCAGGCTTCACACATTATATACTTCATGTCTACATTTTGTCAATTATTACTAAAACATGAAAAACGTTTCTGTTTTAACGATGTGTTTACATAGATCGTTGTAGACACGGAACACACATGAAATGCATGTGTTCCAAATAACGATATAGTACTGTATTTAAAAAAAGTGTCATTTTACTTGACTTCTCACTCTATACAACTCTAATCAACTGACATGCAGGTAAACAGATTTGAGCTGAGAAAACTGTGCGACAGTGGGGGATGTGATAGTAGGCTGCTTGCTGCTTATCGACACATTTACAGGACAAAAGACGCTGATGGAGAAGTGTGAAGCGATTTAAAGGACAAAAGACACTGACGGAGAAGTGCAAAGCGTTTTAAGGTGGGACGGATCTACGAGTTTTTTCGTAGGCTCTGGTAATTCTAGTGTTAAGGTGGGACGGATCTACGAGTTTTTTCGTAAGCTCTGGTAATTCTAGTGTTAAAAATACTTATTTCTTTCCTAACTCATACCTTCTCAAAATAATTATATTAAGTCTGCTAATCAGCTTTTTCATAAAAGGAACACATTCCAGCCAATGACAATATTGTAATATTGAGTTGGCTACAGGGAAGTAGTTGAAAGACCATGCTCTACCGTCATCCATTCAGCATCATTTTTAGGCTGACACATTTATGCAAGGTGACATACAACACCTGAGATATGACTGGATGCGTTTCTTTTGTTTTTCCAATTCTTGCCCAGGCAGGTGTAGTAACACAGTGTTAGTAGCGGGATCTGAACATACAACCTCAGGATTTTAAGTTCAAAGTCTTAACTGCTATGCTCACCTGCCTGTTACAAGCTGTTCTACTTTCGATAGGAATGTAGTGATACTAAAATAAAAATTAAAAAAAAGAAAAACAAACAGAAGTTTGACAAATTATACTTTCATGGAACGTCAATTTACTTATGTTTGCTGCCTTAGACAACATCATCACAACATCATCAAAGTCAACCAGAGATTTAACTTTCTGTATGATTATAAATAAACTATCATGAATATAAAGCAGTTAATAGATAGTTGCACACTATCAATAGAAAGCATTTTAAGAATATACAGAATCGTGTGCAATAAGTCACAACTTCTGGATTTCAACGGGGTAGCCATCATTCTATAAACTGTACTCAGTAACCACATGAACAATAACTAGGACTTTAAAAATGATCAAAAAACTAATAAAACTGAAATCCTTGTACCAAAAAAAAAACTGAAGGAAAAAAAGACAAAACATTAAAACTGAAGCAGAGTATAATTAAACTGTTGTAACTTAAGAAGTTCAAGAATGTTATGATTTCTTTGTGAACAGCAGCATAAGCATGAGGCATAATGTTTCCTTGGGTCATCATTGGGTATAGCAGAAAATGGAAGGAATAAACTTTCCTTGTCTTTTACAAAATATTTCCAGCCCTGCAGTCTTAGATGCTGAGGTTATTTTGTGAGATATCATCTGTTAACATACAGTATTAACCCTACTGTGATCCTGGTCCGTTCCAATATACTGTATTCGAGTTAGACATTTAAGGTAAAATAAATTATGTGTTTTAATTTGTTATTACAGAAATGCTTCTAAAATTCTCCTTTCATACCTGGTCCTCAGTTACTCTAAGGATTTCATTTCTGTCCGTGATTTGTTCTTTGTTTGCCAGAATACTGTTAGACTGTTAGTTTCTTTAATGACATTTTAAACTTATTTTATGTCCTGCTGCAAAAATCAAAGTATGAGATTTTAGCTTCTAATTGTTATCTTCTAATTGTCTAATTTGCTACAAGGATTCAATTTGAAGAGCTTGTTTTAATCTACAGATCACTTCATGGCTCTACACCTCAGTATCTCCAGTTTCTGGAATATCCATATATCCCTACTACAATTTCATATTCTGCTTTGGCTTTTCTGCATACAATTCTTTTGCCAAGAGTACTAAAATGTAAATGGTTATCTGTTGCTGCTCACAATCTGTCCAATAATATTCAATCCGAACTGTTTCAGATCTACTGATGTTCAGCTACCTTCTGAAAATGTACCTATTTACAATGTATCATAAGATTGTTTAGACTTTCTCTCTGTCATGGTTCAGCCGTAGTTCTACCCCTAATTTTAGAAAGATGGAAAAAACAGATTTTTTGGTGATCAACTTTTTATTAAATAAAGACAAGCAGGATATGTTTAGATAGTGTTATATGTTTTAGAAGACATATTGATGTCAAAGGTAACACCTACATTGCATGCCGACTCAGTAAATATTAAGCTTTGACTTTCTGAGCTAAACAGAGACAGAATATTGCTCTGGTCTGCATTATTAACCCTGGGAAATAACATTTATGTTTTTTTTTATGTATTCAGAGATAACCCGTTGCCATCCATGCATTATTTTAATTCACTAATGTGTTTCTTTAAGGACACTGTAGGAGTAACAATGTTTGACCTGAAAAGGTATAGCCTAGTATCACCTGATAGTGAATTTAATTTTTACTAATGACAGTAAAGGTCCCAGCACTGACTTCTATAGGATACTATATTTAAGTACTGAATATATTTTCGGAGTACTACCAACATGGTTCTGTATATAATGAAATTGATTTGACAAATATCAACTTAACCAAGCAAAGACAGTGCCTGAGAGCACAATGTAACTTTCCAGCCTATCTAACAGGATAGAGTACTCTGTGGCATCTAAGACTGCACTTAAATCTAACAACATAATCACTTCAGCATTTCCTTGATCACAAGTTATTATAATGAATTTACAACAAGGGTTAGTGCCATTTCTGTACTTTTTAAGTAGACTGCACTTTGTAAGGTGAGATTGAAGCTATGTAACAAGTACTTTTTTCAAGTACTTCAGAAAGAAAATGCAAATTTGAAATAGGGCTAAAGTTATTAAGCATATTAGGGTCTAACTCTGTTTTTTTCAATAATTAAGTCAATATCTGTTAAATGTCTGTTAATTGACAGTTTTTGCACATTAACAATCAATTTCTAATTTTAACAATGGATGCTGCCAGGGCAACACTTGAGCTTTTCACTCATTTTGTTAGGTCAGCTATTAGGTTTCATTTTATGATTATTATTTCCTGTTCTGTTATCAGGTTAAAATTACTAAAGGGGTATGTACAAAAAGAGACAGGATTTGACACTGCAATGTGTAGTTTGTTAGACAATGTGGAAATCTGGGATCTTAAAAATAAAAAGTAATCAATTTTATTATCAAAGTAGTACATGATATCTGCTGCTAATGCTTGTAGGTATTTTTCATAGCAGTTTAGAATTCTTATTTGTCAGATTAGCAACTATTCTAAACAGTACATAAGGATAATTTGTGTTGTCATCTATTAATCTGGAATAGTAGTCAGAGCAGGGCACTGTCTGTTATGCTCTAGTTTTCACCATTCTAGTTTAAGAATATAAAACCGCTCATTAAATGAGGGGGAGTTTGTAATTGTTTTAAATGACTTTTGTTTTGAGGGGGCTACTGGATCTAAGGGCTTGTTCAGAGTCACATAATAACTACGTGTCAACTGATCTAGATTGTTCTACATAATTAAGTTTAAGTTTCTGAGAATATCCACAAATGGTGATGTGGAGTTCCAGTCTACATTTTGCACTGTCCTTGATTTAACCTGCAGTTGTAATGGCAAGGGCAGAAGCAACTCAAACATAACTAAGTAGTGATCAGAAATAATTTATTTATTAGAGTAAAACTTAAATGTTGAATCTCAACTAGATAAGTAATAATTATATCCAATGTTAGTTAAGCCAATAACAATCTGGCTTAGCAGGTAAGTGAGCTTAGCAGGTAAGTGAAAACTTTGCTAAAGGTTTCAATTTCCACAAATATTAAAATCCTCTAGCAACACTATCTGTCTATAGTTGCAGATTGAGGTTGTTATGATATGCAAACTGGAGATGGTCCAGTACTGTTTGGATTATTCTGTTTAATTTGTTCCAGCATAAGCCTCTGAAAGTACTTCATCACAACTAGAATAAGTGCTATGGGTCTGTAGTCATTCAGAAAGTCTAGTGTTGTTTTCTTAGACCAAGGTAATAGTTGTCCTTTTGAAACAGGTGGGAACCACTGATTCTTTCAATAAAGATTTAAAGATGTTGCATAGGTTGCTAATTCGTTGTTATAGATTTTTAAAATGTTTTCATTAAATTCAACCTGAATTGAATGTCTTTTAAATATAACACTTGTTTTTAAATTCTCTTCTACATCATTCACAGAAACAATGAAGATCAAATCATGCAATGTTGCAGGTAATCAAATGGTAGGTTGCTTGTTATGATAATTGAAGCAGTGTACAAGGTGTTAAATTTGTTAGAGAGAAAAAATGTTGAGGAGATTGGATCAGGTTTTACTTTGTAATGTGTAATTGTTTCTAAATCCTGCCAAGCATTACAACTGATAGGCTCAGTGTACAGTTGATCCCCATACTGACGTTTAGCCACTATAAATTCTTTTCTGAGCTTGTACTTGCATTTCTTGCATGTTTCAAGAGTGTCACCCTAAAATGCATAGCTGCCTGCCTTCAGTGAATTTCTGATGTTTCCTGTAATCCACCGTTTCTTAGTACAAAATATGTGGATTGTTTTTACAGGTGCATAGCCCCCCACCCAACCCCCATATTTTTGATGCATCCTGCTACATTCACATACTCTTTCAGATGTGATAAGCAATCTCTAAATATGCTCCATGTTCATGTAATCAAGGTAGTCCTGCAGTTTTTCCTCTCTCTGTTTAGTCCAACATTGAAGCACGTTTTTGTCAGACCTCTTATTGTTGAGTTTCTACTTGTAAGCTTCCAGCAGGAGTATAAAGAGATGATCAGAGTATCCAAGGTGGAAGGTGTGGTAGCAGGCTATCATTTACAAGGATGTAGCATTGATTCTGAGTATTAGCACCTGTTACATGGAAGGTGAGATTCTGCTGATATTTATGGTAAACAGCCCTTAAGTTCATGCACCACACATAAAACATATTCTATCACCTCTTGTGTACTTACATTTAAAAACAGTAAGAAAATACATTTTTATTGGAACTGCCTAATCTACCCTTAAAAATCATAAGAATCACTGGTGTTTAATAATGACAGCCAGTAAACTTACTTGATAATATTGTGGATACCCTAAAGTTAATTTTTATTTACTGTTCCTGGGGGCGGATTTTAAAAGACAATAAAATGTGAATGACATTCAAGATGGTATAATTTTTCTAATGCTAATGCATGTTCAACTTAATTTTTTATTGTTGCCTTCCATGATAAATTAAAATTATATACACAGGGGTTTCTATCTCTCTCAGTCACGACCTTAAAATGATTTGTTTATATTTAAATAAAATGCAGCATGTATTTTATCAGGCGGGACGGTGGCACAGTGGGTAGCGCTGCTGCCTTTGCATTTAGGAGACCTGGGTTCTCCCCATGTCTGTGTGGGTTTCCTCCGGGTACCCTGGTTTCCTCCCACAGTCCAAAGACATGCAGGTTAGATGCATTGGCGATTCTAAATTGTCCCTAGTGTGTGTGGGCTGGCGCCCTGCCCGGGGTTTGTTTCCTGCCTTGCGCCCTGGGATTGGCTCCAGCAGACCCCCGTGATCTTGTAGTTAGGATATAGCGGGTTGGATAATGGATGGATGAAGGATGTATTTTATCACTTCTTTAATGACATTATTTAATTTAGACAAGATCCTTTCTATGAGTATTTCTTGCCTAGGCTTTAAAACTCCTCCATCATTTTCAGTTAATTTACTTTTTTTTTTCAATGCAGTGAGCATTTCACATAGGTACTGATGGTTAATCACATGCCAGTCTGTAATACTTGTGAATGTATTAGACCTGTTTAGTGTGTGTGCTGTAATATTTTTGTTTTACTTTACCTGTGGTGTGGAAGTAATCAAATTAAATATATATGGACTAGTTATGAAAATAAACCATTTTCCTTATTTTATGTCTCACAATGAACAGCAAGAGATCACTAAACTATTATGCACATGTTAATGAATATCGAGACTTCACTATTAGTGATGAGTAAATCTTGCAGAGGTTGTTTTGTGATAAGTACAGCAAAATTACAGAAATGTTTGGAAACTTTGCTGAACTCCACAAAATGTATTAAAGTCGATTGGGAAGGAGGAACTGAACTAGTTTTAAATGGATTGTAATGGTGCAATGGTCTTTTAATTGAGGGTTGTCATAAATGGCCAGGATCCTTGCCCAACCAGGACGCCTCTTCGTCAAAAGGACCGAGGGAGCAAGCATGGTCAGAACAGTACCTTCCCTGGGACGCTAGATGGCAGCCCCCATGGGATGCATTGTCGCCTCAGACTCCCGCATGGCTTCTTGGGAGATAGAGTTGTCTACAGTCCTGTTGGGATCTGGGGTGCTGCAGCTGCTCCCGATCCTGTTTGGATGATCCTTTCACCACACCCGGAAGTGCTGCCAGAAGTAGGTCATCATGCACTGGAGCACTTCTGGGTAACATATAAAAGGAGCCAGCAGACAGTACTCAGTGAGCCAGTCAGGTGGAAGGTGGACGAAGCTTACCAAGGAGAAGGGGAAGAGAAAGGAAAAGAGTATTGAGTTTAAGGTGCTGTTTGTGCTTAGTGAGACTGTATTGTGGCTTGTGGAAACGGGGAAGATGTTGCCCACAAGTGAAGAAACAAAATAAAAAGCATTTTTGTGTTTTTAAAAGTGCCTTCTGCATCTGTCTGTGTTGGGTTGGGAAGCTGGCACGCCCTTTACACTTGTCACAGGGCATAGGTAAGCATCTGCCATCTAAGCTGGGTGGATTATTGTGGTCAAAGATGTGATTTGAGCTGTGAGGCAGCAGTGCTAACCAACGCAGATGGTATCACAGGGGCTCCTGAGTTTTCTGACAATGGGAGTGCTCTCTTAAGGCTTGTTTTGAGATGTAGTTGGGTGCATGTCTAATTATGTGGTGCTGCCTGCTGGCACACAGGGATCAGAATTATATATCCCATGGCAGTACTCATTATCATCAGCTAAAGCACCACTCAAATGAAAATACTGCAAGTTGATTTTAAAATTCATGCAGGATGAAAATCCAGGTAGATTACTGATTACTGTCTGAAGCAGATCAGCAGCTATCTTACAGTAGGCATGCATGAAAGTTCTGGGTGTAGCTGCTACAGCTTTGTGATGTCACACTGGCCTTGCATTCCACCAGGGGGGGTAAACGTTAATATTTAACATTATACATAGTTATTGTCTGTTTTTTTTCACCTGTATTATTATCATTCTTTAATTTAATATTATTTATTGTATCAGTATGCTGCTGCTGAAGAATGTGAATTTCCCATTGGGATTAATAAAGTATCTATCTATCTATCTATCTATCTATCTATCTATCTATCTATCTATCTATCTATCTATCTATCTATCTATCTATCTATCTATCTATCATGGGGCGCTGGGAAAAAATGTTCACCCTAAGCTTGCCACATGGCAAATTTCCAGGAAAATTTGCAGTGAACAAGATCACTGGCAAACACAGCATATTTGCTGCAAAAAACACTTTGGTAAATTTTGCCTATCAACACTATTCACCACTTAGCC
Organism: Erpetoichthys calabaricus; assembly: GCF_900747795.2. Classification (NCBI taxonomy): domain Eukaryota; kingdom Metazoa; phylum Chordata; class Cladistia; order Polypteriformes; family Polypteridae; genus Erpetoichthys; species Erpetoichthys calabaricus. The sequence continues at coordinate 79,144,216 of NC_041395.2, forward strand.
TGAACTGCTTTAGATATTTATATGGAATACTAAAGTGACAAAGAATCTAATTATTTCTATGAGGATTTTACAGATCATATTTGTAATCTGTTATGATATCCTCATGTCGGCATTGACTTTTATCTGGAGACCCTGGTTTTCCACCCACATCTCAAAGTCATGCACATTAGGTTTACTGGTGATGATAGAAAAAGGCATGAGTGTGCCCTGTAATACATGGCCTAGTCTAAGTACTGTAGAAGCTGAGTTATCTCAGGTTAGCCATTAATTGGGTCTAGTAAAAAAAAAATATATAGGGCACTTTACATTAGCAGTAAATCTCAAAGTGCAACATAAAAAGATTAAACAAAGGCAAGGCAAGATAAAAACAGAGATAAAACAACAATAATTATAGCATTCTTGTTAATAAGCTTTCCTAAATAGAAAAGTGTTTAGCTGTTTTTTTAAACAGCCCACAATCTGCTGTGTTGTTAGGCTCTTTGGTAGGGCATTCCAGAGCCGTGGAGCAGTGGCTGCAAAGGCTTGGTCTCCCATTGTATGAAGTTTGGTCACAGGGGGGCGAAGGCGGTAGGTATTTGTAAACCGAGGTTTCTTGTAGTGGATTGTAATATAAGGAGTTCTTTAAGATATTGTGGAGCATTTCCAAGGATACACTAGTGAGTAAACAAATAGAGTTTGTATTCGATACGGAGATGGATAGGGAGCCAAAGAAGTGACCGAAGGATTGGTGAAATGTGTTCATATTTCCGCACCCTAATCAGGATTCTTGCAGCACTATTTTGAATTTGTTGGAGCTTTTGAAGGCTCTTGTTGGGTATCCCGATGAGGAGTGCATTACAATAGTCCAGTCTGGATGAGACAAAGGCATGAACCAGCTTTTCAGCATCACAGAGGGAGAGGTAGGGACAGAGTTTGGCTATGTTTCGGAAGATGAAGGAATGCAGTTTTACAAAGTTGATGGATATGTGCATCAAATGACAGATGGGAGTCTAACTTGACACCCAGATTTATAACAGAAGGGTAGAGGGTAATGGTATGGTCAGAAAAGGAACTACAATTTACAGAGGAACGAAGTCGATGGGGGTGCCAATTAAAAGAGATTCAGTTTTGGTGCTGTTCAGCTTGAGGAAGTTCTTGGACATCCAGGCCTCAATCTCATCCAAGCAAGAGGAAAAAGTTGATGGAGGTGTAAGAGAAGTCGAATCCAGTCTCACATAGAGCTGAGTATCATCGGCATAGCAATGGAATGAAACTCCATGCTTGTGGATGATGTGACCCAGGGGTAGTATATAGATATTAAAGAGGGTCGGCCCAAGGACTGATCCTTGTGGGACTCCACAGGTGACAGTGTGGGTATGAGATTTAGCATCCCCCAAGGCCACATACTCAGTCCTGTCTATAAGATAGGACTCGAACCACTCGAAAGCAATGCCAGAAAGTCCAATTGTATAGTGAAGATGATGAAGCAGAATAGTATGATCTGCCATATCAAATGCAGCTGTAAGGTCCAGGAGGATAAGGAGTGATGGAGAGCCATGGTCAGCAGACATAAGGAGGTCATTAGTGACTCTAATCAGGGTTGTCTCTGTGCTATTAGAAGTTCGGAAACCAGACTGAAATTTTTCAAACAGATTGAATTTTTTGAGGTGATCCTGAAGCTGAACCAAAACAACCTTTTCCAAAAAAAAAATAGGATTTCTTCCAAATGTGAACAAACATATATGTTTAAATGGATATAAAGGTAGTCATTGACTTACAACCTGTGCGTCTTATGACCATTTGACCTTACGACCACTACCACATCAAACGGGCAAATGACGGTTTTTGCCACGCCATCTCCATATGCCATGACTGATTCATTTCAATCTTAGTTTGTTACCTGCACTGGTTTCGACTATGTTCAGTTACATTTGTCTTATAATTATAGGAAAAAAGGCAATTGATCCTGACTCTAAAATGAAGGTGAAAAGCAAATGCGATTGCATGTGACTTTAAGTTCAGTATCTTATTGTAACTGGTATTCACCATAAGCACTATACTGCTGCACTCTGGCTTTAAAGCCAGTTAACCTGGCTTATATATATAATAGGGTGGAGTGGTGGCTCTGAGGCTAAGGATCTGCACTGGTATCCTGAAGGTTGCCGGTTCAAATCCCCATCACTGCCAAAAGAGATCCTACTCTGCTGGGCCCTTGAGCAAGACCCTTAAACTGTAATTGCTCCATGGGCGCTGCACAATGGCTGACCCTGTGCTCTGACCCCAAGGGGTATGCGAAATCTAACAAATTCCTAATACGAGAAATCGTATAAGGCGAAATAAAGAACAAAAAAAGAAAAAAAAAAACTCTGAAGCTTCTGTGTTGTGACTCACGATGTGCTGCTTCATGCAAATCGCAGTGAAGGGGTAATGAAACCACACTAAACTCCTTTATCTGTTAATGTTTATTATTAACAGGCTGTAGTGAAAAGTCAAGCAAAATGACACCTTTTATTGACTAACTAAAAAGATTACAATATGCAAGCTTTCAAGGCAACTCAGGCCCCTTCTTCAAGCAAGATGTAATACAGAAAGTAGAGTTCCCTGTGTTTATATACACACTAGGAAAAGTAACAACATTGGTAAATCTTTAAATGAGAAATCTTACATGTAAAAAATGAATAGACCTCTTCAGGCTAAGATTCATTTTACAAGAGAGAAGAACAATGTATGGTCAAGATTTTTGGATAAGATAAATGTCCAACAAAGTCTTTTGAAGTTTCTGATGAGTTTTTCCATACAATGTGGATCTGTAGTCAGGTTGTCTGTGTCAGTCAGTCTGAGAGATGCAAAGAATCCTCATACCTGGCCATAAAACTCCTGTCTCTATTCAACCCATGCTATAATGTATTAAATTTTAAATGTTAAAACAGAAAACATAGGAGTACTCAAACTCTGCCAATAAAACTCCTCATCTCACAGTTAACACAATGAACAATGGGAGAGGCTCACACTGATAACGTAATATAACACAGACAAAAGGATTTATGAAGCTGTCTAAGGTTCTGCACCCATGCGAGCAACAGTAATAACTTAACAAAATAATAAAATAAAAAAATAATTTACAAAAAAAAAACATAAATTCTACATAACGTGCTAAGAATGATGATAAAAAAGGACTAAAAATTAACATTGAATTAAGGGACTTATTATACAGTACTAAAGTATCTATCTATCTATCTATCTATCTATCTATCTATCTATCTATCTATCTATCTATCTATCTATCTATCTATCTATCTATCTGTACTGTCAGGTTTGAATACATATACCAGTCCATTTTATGTCCAGATCGACTGTTGGAACTGAACATATTATAAGTTAATGACTACCTGTACTGCTAAAATCTATTTAATTATTTTAATGGGCAAAATGATAAATTATTTTTGATTGAATTAATAATATCTTTATAACACTTTTTGTCTTACAATTGCACGTGATTCCTTGACACGTCTGCCTCCAAATAAAAATTCAACTGCAGGAGATGGTAAATTGGTACATATTACAGATGTCTTAAAACTGACATTAAGCTGCACTATACAAATAAAACACTTTAGAAATGTAATTTAATACCAGCATGTTGCATACATTGTGGAGAAGTATGGAATAATTTGCTTAAGTCTGTTCATTTTAGCACTCAGTATGAATAATTTGATTTGAATCCTGAGAAAGCCAGTGTGTTTTATATGTGTAAATATATGCATAAAAATATATACATATTTAACTTTTCAGCATGTTTGTTTCTTTTTATTCAAAAACTTTATGCACAGTGCATAATAAGTTGCAGTTACATTATTTTCAATGAGATGATCTGGCAAAATTTTAATTCATGGTTGTATACTCTTATTTTTCATTAAAGCATGTGCAATGTTTGCATATTTCATGGGTATGCACTCTTTAAAGCAAAGTTTGACATTTATTAATTTGAACATTTGTGTGAAAAACACTTTATTATGCATACTATGAGCATTATGCATGAATAATAGTTACTGAGAAGATAACTGACTAACTTTGCAGAAAATACTTAAAGGTATGGTTTTGTTAAAAAAAAAGTCATGTTAGGATAAGAGAACAATAAAGCTAGACAGGTCCCATAACTCGGGCACTTTGAAAATGCTTTGAATTTGAATTTTGAAGTGTACTCTTCTTCTACCCTTTTTCTAGTCTTCCTTTGACAGCAGAGCTTTCCAACAGAGAGGTCAGTATAATGTTGTGTAAAGAAGGAGGGCATTTAACAGTGAAGTTTAAGTGTGGGTTGTCACTGGAACTTTTTTTGCTGCAGGAGGAACCGTCAAAGTTATGTTACAAAGCTGATCGTCTTAAAAAACATCATTGAAGCCAGTAACAACAGAAGAGCAAGAAGAGAAGTGCAGAAAACTCCAAACTGGTAAGCAATGACAAAACAGTGGGATGAGAGCAATACTGTTAAATAAAGCCATTAAGTCAAAACTTGTAATTGAAAATGTAGGATGGAGTAGAAATAAGCAACTAGTAAGAACATTGTGGTCACAATGGTTTTGAAAAAAAAGGCTAGGCAGGTATTCTTATTAAATAACTCTGAACCCAAGTACTACTTCATAATAGGGGTCATTTGACAATTCAAAATGATCGGTGGTGGATGTTGCAAAATGTTAACAGAACCACAGACCATTTTTAGTCAGAATAAAAAGAAAACTTTGAATTCTGTGTCTGTTGTGTGAAAGCATTTTCACATATCTGTTGGTCAATTCAGTCTTCTTAAAACGTGAGATGTCTTAAAGCACGTTTAAACTCTGCAAAATCATGGAGTGAAAGTGTTTGGCTAGACAGTGGGAGTTACCATTAATTCTACATAATGAGAGGATACCTTTTTTGATAGCCACCAGCAAAATTATCACAGGTCGTCAAGTTTACCAAATTTCAATTGTAAGTTTATTATCTTGTATGCACATAACAATGAGATTCTTACATGTCCCCCACACACAAGTGGAAACAGTCACTGCAACAAGCAATGAATACACCATTGGTGATCCTCATATATTGACATTTCTCAGGTTAACCCAGTAGTGTAATTTGGGTGTTAAATGTTTATTCACACAATCTTCACACATTAGAGGGAGGAGGAGATACTAGAAGACATCTAATGTCACATCCTACTCAAACTCCACCTTTTCAACCATGGCCAAGATAAAACCAATGACCCCACCCCCAGCAGAAGCCGTTATTTGACCAGAAAATCTAGAGCAGCATGATTTTGCCCAATAAAGGGCACCATTAAAACTCCATTTATCCCAATTGTGAATTGCAATTTTTAAAATTTTGTTAATATTAACAAATTAAACATGGTTCTCATGGTTAAAACCCCAAATCTTTTTCTTGTTTTTTTAGTGTGGTATTTGCATCAGACTGCATGTAGAAAGAACCAGACTTCAGACATGCACATGCAGTTGTCAGTTCAAGAGCCTCATGGATGTTTTTAAAAGCTGTGTGTGAATTCAGGGAACTACAAGATCTTATAACTTGCATAATAAGATTCACATAATCTCTTATGTAAAAGTTTGGCCCCTGATTTGCAACTTGAACATACTCCAATTTACTTGTCATCGGTGTCACCAAGTTTGCTCTTTACCAGAGAGGTTTGAGTTTTCCATGTATAACTGTTACTGATATCTTTGAGATTTCTCAGCATTTGGATGAGGTGATCATATAGACTTCTTTATTGAAGAATATCATGACAAGACTCAAAATGCACTTGGTTGCTCTGATCTGTTGGTTTCTAAAGCTGCATTCTCTTTTTTATATTGTATTGACTAAAATTTCACATACTGTATAAATCCAAATGATGTCTTACTAGGCAATTAACCACCTTGTGATTATTATATGCAAAAATGCTTAAGCTTGAGTGTCTAATAATGCTCAGGACAGTATTCTGTTGGAATCTGTTGGGTAAAAATAACACCGTGCTGTGCAAAAAAAATACATATATTTTGCCACTCTAAGGTAGCTTATCAATATTCATAAGTGCTGCAGAGCCTTCAAACAAAACACAAAGCTGTAAAATGAGTTGTAGAACAAACTGAAATTGAGCCATTACATTAAATCATGTGACTGTGATGACACTGGCCATCCGTCGTTGGCTTAGATAGTAAAATTGATGCATACAGCACTGTACGGTGAAACTGCTGAGATATTCCAGGTGACTTAAGTCACACAACACTACAGCAGGGTGCAGTAACTGTGTGGTAAAAAGGAAAAATAATTGCGATCAAGTGGAAAGACAAGAAATACATGAGCTCCCTAGCACTAATCACAATTCTAGGTGCATTTTAATGTAATTTTGGCTATTTTTATGTGTTTTCATTTGATTAGGTTCTCCTCCTTTATTTATACTAGTTTTGTTTTAGTATATCCTGTATTAATGGAATCATTAGCATACATCCAGGGAATACGCTGCCATTAACTCAAATGTAAATGCAATGGTTATATACTTATAGACCATGGAAGAAATAACAAACATCTTACATGACCTGTAGGTTGACTACAAACAATTGCCCTAAGAAACATAATTTTTTTTATTGTATTTTCTTGCTGAATTCACAGTAACATGTAATTGGCTAATAAAGTTGCCAAAATTTAACGACAGTAGTAATATGGAATCTACACTACATGATATTTCCTGTAGAAAGGTCCTGCTTTTGATTAATTTTCAACCAAATACTTTTAAGTATGTCCATACGTAATACAACATTTTTGGCTCATTTTTGCTGGGGTAAACATAACACAAAGGAGGTTTAATTGCAAGCTATTTCTTCTCTGGCACCTTACAGTCCATTTTTATAGCTAGTGATGATGTTAGCAGCTTGAAATCTTTCCTCTTGATATTATACTATGAACTATTGTACTAATATGGTCCATTTTAAACATTATTAAAAAAGTTCTAAAGTAAAATGAAAACTTATAGTATATATTTAAAAGCCCTGAAATCTAACCATTCAATAAGGCCACAGAGCCCTTTCTATACAAGGCCACAGTATGTCTGAACTTTCAAACTTCTTGCCTTTCTCATTTTTTCGATCAATCAGGGTGTTGTTATGGTATTCTAAAGGTACTGAATTCTTTATTATTTTAATAACTCTTTAGTGAGGTCATTACTATAGCGCCAAAAGAAGGACAGTGTGCACTGAAATGATTCACTACAATCAATATGAGAAACATATGCTGTTTAAAATCAACTTAGGATGGTTTCTGGATTTTCTATGCATTTTTAGATTAATAGATTTTAACCTGAGCAAATTGTACCTGATATATAAACTGTTAAAATGCGTACTTACCATAAATTGCTGTTCAATATCATCTTTATCTTTGCTTATGATGCTGATAAAACTTCAACAGCATGTACAGGATATATGGAATTCATCTTTTCTGCTTTATTATTAATTGCAAATTTTTAGTCTACTCTAAATTGGACAAGGACATTGCTACATTTACATTTAAAAATGATACACATTTTTTATTTAATGTATGTATGATCCAATAAAATCAACATGATAATATCAATAATGATATTTTATAGTCAGAGGTCAAAAAGGACAACACATTGGCTTTGGATAGGAGTCAGATAGCTAAAATAAGGACTGGCTAAAACTGAACATATTGTCATCGTGCGTGTTGAAATTGAAGGATATCATTGGGAACCCATGCACAGGGAGACGAGGACTCAGCACCACCCTCTTTCAGCAATGGAGAGGAGGAGAGATATAATCCAAGTCAAGGTCCAAGGCTGTGGAACTTAGATTACAAGGAGCTTGGATAAACTGGGACCTACCAAAGAGAAATTTTGCATGGCCTGAACATTGGAGACTGGAGCCCTTTCACATTTCTTTCCTGCTCTGATTAATCTATGACACCCTTGCAACACCAGCAAACCTGTATAAATGGAGAGTGAGGGAAGACCCACTGTACAATTTGAGTTGAGTGAGAGGGACGTTGGCACTCATACTGGTGAGGTGCAAGACTGCACTTACCCAGGGAAGATACAGATGACACTATGATAAGGTTCTCAGACCACTGGCAGAAATAGTAGGCTAGAACAGGACAGAAGGAAACAGCAGCAGTCCCACTGGAATCCTTTCTCATCCATCTAGTTCATCAGGGGAGGGAAGAAGAACAGACCACCACAATCATGGGCAATGTGGGTAGGAAATTATTTATCCCACAGGTCATTCAGATGACCCTGAGGCCTTACTTGGGCATATGGTCTGAGGAGGCGAAAAGGATTATACTGATAGCACTAAAGGTCCCATGGGAAGACAGTTACCAAGAGGCCTCAGAAAGGACACCAACTACCAAGACCTGATCCAAGAATGCAGGAACCAAGGGTGGCAGTTGACACTGGATGCAGGGGTTTACCGACATGCAGTCTGTGTGGAAAATGCTCACAGCTTTGGGACAAGTGGGAAAAGAGAGGAAGACAGCTCTTCACAGGATGGGGGGAAGCAGTGGAAAGAGCCTCTTTTTGGCTTTGGAACAGACGAGAGTTGAGCCAGAAGCCATGAGAAGATGGCCAAGTGACTTGCCATCACTGCTGACCCAGCAATTAGAGGATATCATGGTTCAGGGTTAAATCATCTGAGCAAAGTTGGAAGCCATCTGATGACATCTTCTTCTGGTAGACAACTTTAGCCACGAGTAAGTGACTGAGAGTATTAACATGAGAATTTATTTAATAATTAATGATGGGCTTATGTACATTTACTTTGCAGAAAACACCATCTTTCCAAAGTGTATATGTTGTACACTAGTTCACAATTTGTGAAACATCAATATATCACAAAATGAATCAGGTAAGGAAGAAAAACATACTTGGAACTGCACAACACATTTAACAAAAACAACCATAAAGTGCAACCATACAGAAATTTGTTCATATCAGGTGAGGAGATGTCATGTTACGTTACAGATGATGTAATTAGCACAGAAGTTAAAGCCTTGGGACCACTTGGCCGTCACTTTTACAGGATTATAATTGGATTATAGCTAAGCCCCTGCATGCTCCAGGCACCACTACTAAAAAGGTTAACTGAGTTATCACCACATAAATATACTTTAATTTGAGACACTTGATAAAAGGGTTATGAAAAGTTTCTTCACCTGTTGTACTTTTTTTTTAACAAAACCTGTATTAATTTTAATTATACCCTTACCATTTCAGTTTGTATTGTTTGTGTATAATACATATTTTGTTATATCTTTACTACTGCAAATTCATTTTCTTCTCCTGATGGTCTTAACACAGCATTGTAGGAAATCTAGTTAGTTGTGCCAGTCTTACATTGTAATGTATTCACCATTCTTTCAATTTTCTGTGCAAATTAGGGTGGAGTAGTGGCTCTGAGGCTAAGGATCTGTGCTGGTATCCTGAAGGTTCCTGGTTCGAATCCTGATCACTACCAAAAAGAGATCCTACTCTGCTGGGCCCTTGAGCAAGACCCTTAACCTGTAATTGCTCCAGGGGCACTGTACATTGGCTGACCCTGTGCTCTGACCCCAAGGGGTATGTGAAAACTAAGTAATTTCCTTTAGGATTAATTAAGTTTTTAAAAAAAAAATTAACCAATTTGGAATCAGGGAAGGAAAAAATAGACCCAGAGCAGTAGTCAGATTCTGTTGTAGAGGCAACAGAAGCAAAGTCACATCCTTATGTCAGTGCAAAAAAGGGTGCCAGTTGCTCTGCCACCTAATGTTTAAAATGAGTAAAGACACATAAATCCCTACATGTTATTAGAAAAAGAATTACAAACAGCACTAAGGCCAGAATCAAATAATGTGGCCGTGAGGGCTGTGAGATGGAAATGCCACCTAGCGCACCATAAAATTCAATACCTAGAAATGCATACTTTCTGCAATAGGATGTTTGAATAACTAAAATCATTACCATAAAATTTTTTTTTTCTTGTTTTCAGGGGCAATCTAATATAATGCCAGTGTAGTGGAAAGTATAATCATAGAAAATAGGGAAAAAATAAAACCACAGCTCCAAATTCAAGCACACAAAAATAATTTAGAAAAAACTTTAAATTCAAAGAAACAAATTGAAACTGAAGAAATACAAAGAAACAAAACCAGAAGGTATAAATCTATACTGAAAAATATATAATCTATAATGCAAGAGAAGTAAAACAATGGCATTTTAATAGAATGGATAAACGGCTTATATAAAATTGTATTTGGAATTTTATTTTCTGTTTAAACTTTTGACACACCTAGAACACCAACTATAAAAACAAACAAAGCAAAACAAAAAAAAAACTAAATAAAGAAAATACAGGTTAAAAGACACCTGCTGAAAAACATGTTCAAGTTCATAGAGCAAATACGGCACCACTGTTTTAGCAGCTTGGAAAA